>NC_031773.1:24892195-24943298 GCF_001522545.3 Parus major | reverse complement strand
GACTATCTTCTTGAAGAGCTGGAATTTTGCTTTCCTAAAGTTCAGGGGCTTAACTGTTCTGTATACCTGATCCATATCCCTCAGGGCTACAAATTCCACCAATGCATGATCATTGACACTCAGGCAGCCTCCAACCTTCATGTCCCTGCTTAGCTCACGTATGTTGGTGACCATCAGATCCAGGAACACATTCCCTCTGCTCCCTCTTACCTGGCTCAAGAAATTACTCTCCATGCATTCCAGGAGTCTCCTGGATTGCCCACTCCTTGCTGTGAAACATTGCCAGCAGATGTTGGGGTGCTTGAAGTCCCCCAGGAGGACAAGAGCCTGCAAACATGATGCCTCCTGTAGCTGGAAAAAGAAGGCTTTGTTGGTAGGCTCCCCTTGATCAGGGGCCTGTAGTATACATGGACCATGAGGTTGCCTTTATTGCCTCAGTCTCTGGTTCCTAATCACAGGCTTTCGACCTTCTTGTGGCTGTTCTTCAGAGATAAGTCTTCACACTCATATCATTCGCATCAAGAGAGGTAACAGCCTCTCCACCTCTCCTCCTCTGTCTTTTCTGAGCAGCCTGTAGCCATTGCTAGTTGCACTCCAGTCATGGGATTTGTCCCACCATGTGTCAGTAATGGCAACAAGGTCATAACTTTCTAGCAGCCTGTCTTCCAGCTCTTCCTGTTGCCCATGCTCTGTGCATTGATGTAAAGAGCTCAGCTGGGCTGTTGGATGTGTTGCCTTCCTAGAGGAGCACTCCTTAAGTCATTTGAGATATTTCAGTAGTGTTTTCCTGTTGGCTTCTAGTACCTCAGGAGTCCCTGATGTGTATATCAAAGAATAATGGAATAATTATTAAGTAAGACCATGTATTTATACTTGCATAAGTTCCCAAATTTATGATGCTTTAATTCTCAGACCATGTATAAGGTAAATTACATAGATTGACCATTTACTTCTAAGAGAGGATGATTTGACTTGCATGCAATATAAGGGCATTTGTTGTGTAAATGTAGTTTATGAAAGCAATGTTCAAGTCCAGACTGGTAACATAAACCATGTTTCTAGACTTGTGTTTATAATTAAATTTGTGAGCCACTTCATAGTCAGATGACAGAGTGCTGAAATGTGGAGAGCTGCAAAAAAGTATATAAAATAATTCTTATATAAGTGGAAAATGGTTAAGATCATCTAGATACTCTTTATATTTGTTTAAAGTAAAGACAGAAAAACATGTTCACTTAGAGATGTATTCAGCTTTTGTGCTTGCCATCCTGAATCTAAAATGCTTTTGATTGAGAATATTTTGTCACCAGTTTTATGAAGTCTTATGGAAAAATACTTTGCCCGTTACATAAGAATAAGCTAAGTGTGATTAGAAATTCTACAAACAAAATTGTCAAAGGCCCAGTTCTCTTTCAGTTTTCTGAGTTTCAAGTCAGAAATTCAATTACAGTTTGCAGAGACTCCTTTGACTTAATAGATCTGTTCTCATACAGCTGAGGGCAAGACTGGAGCAGAAGGGCATTCCGGGAGATTCATTCTCCTGCCTTCATATGAAAGGAGTTGATTCTGACATAATGTGATTCTCGCATAATAGATGATTGTCACATTTGTTGTAAAACCCACTATTGTGCCCTCCTCTGTATAAGGTGAGAACTGAGCCCAGTGTTTCTATTTTAAGCACTGAAATACAGAGTGTAATTAGTGATGTATATATTATGACTACACCAGAGTAATAACTCTTTCAGAAAACTTGCACTTGTGTAATACATGTTTATTTAGCCTTTTGTAGATGTATTATCTAACTATTGCTTTTATGGTTCAGGCCATGGATTATTAATTGAAACAGTAAAATAAGCAATCATCTTTGGTTGCCATAGCAAAGATACCCAAAATATAGTTGCTGAGGAAACCATACTGAGAATATACACAATATACAACCTAATAATATTGATATACAGCTTTAAGGGTACAAGAACATAAAATATACTTGTTTTCTTGTTGGGAGATAAAATATTGAATCTGATACGTGTTTATTAACTTAGTTTTAAAAGTCTTCCTGTCGCATGTAAAGACAGCTTACTTAACTATCAAATATCTTACATGTCTGTTAATCTTTAGACTTTGTCATGATTTTTTAAAAAATCCCGCTTCATCAAGAGAAGAAATAGATTTTGGAAAAGGATCATACATGGATTAAAATTGAGTGAACATCATCATGGTGAATGCTGCTTTTGTAATATAAATAAACAGCAATGACAAGAACCAGAATAATCAAAATTATAATTTTTCTTTGCAGAACTTGTGGCACTTTAACATTCGGAATAGGCTAGAATGACCTTCCACATCCAGAATGGGCACTGTAGTATATATAATATCTTTTCTGACAAAGACATTTATTATGACAATTTTTAATATGCTCCCACTACAGAAGACTTCAGAATATTCCCTGTTCAGAATATCCCCCTTCAGAATATGCAACCTGTTCCAGGGCTTTTCTCCTCCATTGTTGGTAAGATTTTCCCAGTGTCCACCATGAATATTTATTGCTACAGCATAAGCCATTTCCAAGTTAGTTGTAATTTTGACTAAATAACCACAGTTTTCCATTTTTATTGACCGTTTATATTTTATGCTTAGATTGCTATCACCTTCTTGAAATTCTGTGTCCTGGATCCCATATTCAAGCTGAAACTTAATCCATTTTAGTCAGAGCAAGGAGACTGTTTCTCTTGTCTTCGTATATTCCTAATTACAAATCTTTGCATGTTTTTATCTTGTGGATAGGATATTATTCATTATTCACTGATGTTCAGTTTGTGATCCATTGTAATCCCTAAAATCTATTTCTGAAGATCTGCTATCAAATTCAAATACTGTACGTCCTACATTTGTGTAGTCAATTATTGCTATGGATAGGAACCTGCATTTATTTATGGTGAATTGTTTCCTGTATTTCAGTAGATTGTTTCTTGTTTGTTAAAGATATTTGAACTGTAACGATATTAGCCTAGATATGTTGCAGCCCCTTTTAGTTTTATCTTTCAGAAATACAATCATTGCAATAATAGAATACAAGCAGCATAGGAAGCCATTCTGTTTAATCTTCAGACTCTTGAAGAAAATGTTGGTTAATACTAAAGCCAGGACAGACTACAGTGGAACTTCTGTACAGCTTTCTGTGTTTGACACTTAGATACTGTCAGTTGCTATCTAGCCTCCAGCTGTCCAACCAGTTTTGTATCAAGCAGCAGGAGATCGAGCAAGATCCACTTGGGTTTCTTCTGCAGAACTGGATCCCAGGTAATGTGGCTACACCAGATCAAGGCAGAACCCGAGCATGGGCAGTTAAACCCTGGAAGATGACTACTGTCATGGTTGGTTTGGATCTGTAAAATTTACAGGTGAGGTGTTCTGTGAAATAAACTGTTATATGAGCTTGTTAGAAGAGAAAACAAGCACAACCTACAGGGGCTCAGTCCCCTCTGTCCACACTAGTCTAAAATGAGTTCACTAATTCATCACTCAATTCTTGAAGTTTCTAGCTTACTAGTTCTCTAGTTTATTACTTGCAGCTCATAACTTGTAACTTGTGCACCTGTAAGCAAAACAGTAATCTAGCCAATGTCGAGAGTGCTCATTCTTCCTTTTCCATTGCAATGTAGCATCCCTTGTATCAGATCGGGGACCATGAAAGCTCCAGTTCTCCAGCTGCTGCTAGATCTGCTTCAAAAACTCCTTGTGCAAACAAGTATTTGCACCTTCAAGCTGGAAAATTTGGTCAGTTCAGTTTCCTTGAGTTAGCAGGTTCTGAAGAAAAGTTCCAGTAAATCAATGTGCAAGGGTTGTGGCTGCAGGAGACAGCAAGCTGCAGGTGACATGGCTGTGTCCTGGTGCAGTCCTTTCTGGCAGTCATGTCCTGCCTATGTGTTGCCATCACTTTGACCTAATGGCACTGGTCCCAGTGCTGTTGCAGGGCACGTGCAAGAAGCCTTGGCATGGGCTGTGTGCTGGCCAAAATCTGAGCAGGAGTTGAACGTAAGACTGGAGAAACTATGGAGAAAAACAGAGGTTTGTCAAGTCACTGATAGCTGCTTAGTGTTAAGCCTTGGCAGATTATTTATGGTATCCTTAGTGCTTTTCTGGATGACAAACAAGAGACACAAAATCCTTGGATATCTTTTAGTTACTCCTGAAGGGTGACACAGTTCTTGGTCTCCAGATGGTGCCAGAGTGGCATTCAGGATTATGTTGTGTCAGGCACATGCTTTAAAACAAGATTCTTCACACAGAGAACTGGTCACTCACAAAATTGTGAATAATTTTAGCTGAAAAAAATCAGTAAGGATTTTAAGAGACTGAGTTTAGCATTTTGTACAGGTTTATTGCCTTAATGCTCCCTAAGTAAAGCCTGAGTAGTCTGACATGGTTCTGAATTGTGTCAATAAGTGACATGTTACCCAGGTACTCTGCACAAAGCAATATGACCCTGAAAGCTTCTGGTTTATTGTGTCAGTGATCCATAGACAAGTCTCTGGGGGACTTTTGAACCAGGCTTTTCAATTCATGACAGAGTATGGATGCTCAGATATGCCAAATTTAGTCAAACTTTGGCATATCTTGAAGCATATTTGAAGGGATTGAAGCAATGTCTCTGTTCTGGGTTCACATGGCCAAGTTTTGGTAGTGGGAGGGCTACAGGGCTGGCTTCTGTGAGAAGCTGCCAGAAGCTTCACTCAATGCCAGACAGCTGCAAGAGAGACTCCCTGTTGGCCAAAGCCAAGCCAATCTGAAATGGTGCCAACGCTTCTGTGATAGCATATTTAAGAAGAAAAAAATCCCCAAATTATTGCACAGATGCAATTGAGGCCAGAGAAGAGCAAAGTGAATATGTGAGAGGAACAGCCCTGGAGACACCAAGGTCTGTGGAGAAGAAGGGGGAGGAACTGCTCCAAGCCTCAGAGCTGATTCCCCTGCTGCCCATATAGGACCACAGGTATGCAGACTGGAGGACACCCCACCAGAGCAGGTGGATGCTGGAGAGGAGGCTGTGAATCTGTGGGAGGCTGTCCTGGAACAGGCTCCTGGCAGTGACCCACAGACCTGTTGGGAAAGGAGCCCACACTCCCAGGAGGAGGTTTCCTGGTAGGACTTGTGATGTTGTGGGGGACCCTCACTGGAGTAGGCTGTGCCTGAAGGGCTGCACCCTGGGGAAGACTGAACTACAGTGGAGCAGTTTGGGAAGGACTTTTCCTGTGGAATGGACTCATGTTGGAGAAGTTCATGAACTGTCTTCTGTAGGACAGCTCCTCCCCAGACTGGAGCAGAGTCAGAACTCCTTTCCCTGAGTGGTGGCAGAAACATCAGGAGATGAACTGACCATTCCTTGTCTCCTTGTGTAGCTGTGGGGAGGTGGTAGAACTGGGAAGGAGGGAGAGGTGAGGGAAAGGTGTTTTTAAGATGTATTTTAATTCTTATTATTCTGCTCTGATTTTGTTAGTAAATAATTCAATTAATATCCTCCAGTCTGTTTTAGCCATGACAGTATTTGGTGGGTGATCTCTCTCCCAGAGGTTATCTCAAACCATGAACCGTTTGTTATGTTTTTTCTCCACCAACTAGTTGGGGAGTGGTAGAGCAGCTCTGGTAGGTGCCTGGCATCCAGACAGGGTCAAACTACTACAATCTCCCAGACTTCTGTCAAACTTGTAACATATTAAATCAGGGACAGTCAGGAAATGCTGTCATTCTGGACTGGGGAAGGGCAGGAGTGGGAAGGAATCATGCAATGCTAAGCCAAAATCTTAACTGTAGAAACAATTTTGGACTACAGAGGTAAAGAAAATTATTTTGTATATGTTCAAACTTGAAATATCTACAAGATATTGTGTCAAAGTTTCTGACTTGCTGCAGACTCACAGTAGAACATATTTAAATTTTTCTGCAAGAGTAAGAAGTAAATATACAGTAATTTCACAAACAAACTTTAAAATGTTAACAGTTCCAATTACTGAGTGATAGTTATCATATTGATAGTTTTATTTAATGTAATTAAAAATGGCAGAAGGAAAATTTCAAAATGAACTGACCATTTCATGTGATGAAATGGAAGTAGGAAACAGTTTTGGAAACTGAGTAAGATCTGTCAGCAATGGAAATTGATACTGAAACAGGTTTATCTCACATCAGGCATTTATTTCTTTAATTCAGTTAGCATGATCTCACAAACCCTGGTGTTTTCATATAATCACGTCTTGTTTGCACACTTACAAATGTAATTCTTACATTAAGAGAAAGTTATTAAAGAAATAAATAATAAATGCATTCAGTACACAGCATGTTCTTTTATTACTTTTTAAAGAGAAATCTTTTGTGAGTAAACCATGGAATTATAAAGACTTTGCCATATAGAAAAAAGCAATTCAGCATGTCAACTCTAGTGGATTATTGGTAATTACCTACCAAATTATATAGGTAGGCTGATGGTATCCTGGGGTGCATTAGGGAAAGCATTTCCAGCAGGTCAAGGGAGGTGATCCTGCCCCTCTACGTGCCCCTAGTGAGGCCTCACCTGGAGCATTGTGTTGAGTTCTGTGCACCTCAGTATAAGAAAGACAAGGAGCTACTGAGGAGGGTCCCCAAGAGGCCACAAAGATCATTTGGGGTCTGGAGCAACTCTCTTGTAAGGCAAGACTGAGGGAGCTGGGCCTGTATAGACTAGAGAACACCGAGGCATACACATATCTCAAAGACAGGTGTCAAGAGGATGGTTCTAGACTCTTTTCAGTTGTGCTTAGTAACATGGTGAGTAGTGGCCATAAACTAAAATACATGAAGTTCCACCTCGGCATGATGACGAACTTTAGGCTGAGGTTGGCAAAGCGCTGGAATGAGCTGCCCAGGGAGGTCATGGTGTCTCCCTCCCTGGAGACATTCAAAAACCACATGTGTAACCTGCTCTAGGTGACCCTGCCATGTCAGAGGGATTGGACTAGATGATCCCCAGAGGGCCCTTCCAACACTAACTATTCTATCAGTCTGTGATTTTCAGAAATTTCAGTTTAGAGATCAATCTGCATTTTATCAACTTGTGGATGAATAGATAATGAATACTGTTTGTTAATTGTTATTATTCATGAATTATTGTTATTCATGTCTGGATCCTTGTTTATTCAAGTGAAACAAGATTACCTTGGAATGTGGACTGAGCTCACTAGTCTTAGTTTGCATGGAGTGTCTTTGCAAATAAATTACTTATTTGAAGCATATTTGTTTGTGGTGAATCATTATGAATCTCAATGTGTTGATTAGATGTTACTTACATATCATTAGGGTACCCCTCAAACGTTTTAACAAGAAATGTAATAATTATTGTGCCTTTAAATGACAAATGAAAATTCAGCAGTGAATCCTGTCCTAGTGATACATACCAGCTATCAGGAAATTGGCCTGCTATCTTCTGTCTAGCCAATGATGTGAATGATAAGTGTTATTCTTCCTTAGGATTCAAAGTGGTGCAGCCACAGCAGATGCATGATACTTTTGTCTAGTCACATGAGGCATTTAGTTAACAGGTGGTCTGCAATAACTAAAATAGATGTGTGGGACAAGTTGCATTGAAATGCATGCTGCATAACTTTTTCTAATCTTTCTGTATTTCATGAGCACATTCTGCTCTATTACATTTTGTGTTAAATGAACATTGTGTCCTATAAGAATTACAGCTAGAGGAAATTATTCTCACTTATCACATTACAGAAATGCAAAGCTTTGAACATTAATGTCAAATTATTTTTCATTTTATGTTTCTTCATGTGAGGCTGCACTTACTGTTTGGAATCCATAGTTTTAAAGTTGTGCTTCCATTACTTTACAAGATGCAGCTGGCCTAATTAAGACCAGGACTTACTAAAAGTTGAGTGGGAAGATCAAATCAAAATGAAGGAAATATTATGAATAATATATAGTCATTTATGTGCAGCAGAAGCCAAAATAGGTAGGCAAATGTTAAATTAGTTTCAGAGAGTTTTAGTTTTAAAATTACAGAGCAGAAGAGCACATTCTCCATTCTCACATTTGAACCTTCAAAGAGCCCAGCCTGTCAGACTCCATTCATATTGTAGCCTCTTTACCTTTTTATTTCACCTGTTGTACTCCAATTCCTTAGGTGTAGCTAACTAACCCATTCAAGTTATAGGAATCCGTACACTTTAAAGAATTCACGGTCTCACACATCCAAAACACTCAAATGCTACTGGAGGTTCTACATCTGTCTCAAGAAGGATGCTAAGAGATCAGATAGTTTGGCAAAAGTAGAGTGCTTTATTGGCCAAAGTATGCAGGTGTTGGCTTTCTAAATTAAATGAGAATCCATACCACAAGACACTCTGCATTGCATTTCTCCTACAAATAATCTGAAGAGATTTGGAGTGGGGAGGACACAGAGAAAAAATGTTTTAAACTGGTTGGGAATTTCTTGATCCTTTTCCTAACTTGCAGTAATATCTTAGTAGTGATTTTCCTGAGGAACAAAATTATTATAAGGAGTGCAAGTAGAGTCCATATATGATGGTTTAAAAGGATGATGATGAAAATCATATTTAAAATACTTTCCCTGTGTGATGACCAACACCATACAGTGCCCGAAAAGGTCTTGTTGCATTAATATATGTTTTGCAAACTAAATTAATTTTTATGCCTAGTTCATGTTTTTTTAATTTCAGTCAGTGGAGCCATAATTTTTTTTTAATGTTCTTAAGTTTAATGTTCTTATGCCTGACTACAATGCTGATGTTTGTTGCTAGCCATTCTGCCATGTGTGTGTCTAAAGACACAGCCCTGTGTGAGACAAGTGGCACAGGCTGAAGCACCACAAAAGCAGCCCTTGGAGGCATTGTGCAACAAAGAAACTCCTCCTCTGCTCCTGTGTTGGGGGGAAGAAAAAACAGGAAGAAAATTTCTAGCATATCTTAAAAAATAATAGTTCACTTCTCTGCTCACAGTAGCCAGGTTTTCTGACTGCAGAGTATTTGGTTGAAGATGGAGCACTCTTGGATGGAATTCACTTTTATATTAATTTAATTTAATTTCATTTCATTTCACTTCACCTCTCTGAGGTTGTTTACCTGAGCCTTCTTTAGGAATCTCAGGGGAGTTGCTCTCCTTTTTGCCAGTGAAATTAAAGGAACAGGCCACGTCCCAACACAGTGAATGTTTAATGGGTGATAAAATTGGCCTTTCAGCCTCAACTCCCATTTCTAAACTCAAGGTAGGAAACATATAAATCACTTAATGGGCTTTAAGGAAACTCTAAAAATTTTCTGTGATATTTTCTAATTTCTTTAAGGTCCTACCAGTTCCCAAAGCAGAAAACTTAAATTCTGATGGGGAAGAAAAAAATTAAACAATTAGAGAAAGTGAAAATTAGACTATACATATAGCTGTTGGTGTCTTTGAAACATTGAAATCCCATGGAACTGGTAAGCTTTGCCTCTTTGGGTCTAGATCCCATTTTATAAATTCTGTGGCAGTTTGCAGGACTATTAAGGCAAATCCCTATTTTGCGTTTTTGTGACATCTGTCAAGTCACCATAGAAAAGACTGTCCTGCATTTTGCATGCATACAGCAGTATGAATGGTACACATTTCTGCATTAAGAAAGGCTGGATTTCTGACTTCTAACCAATTTCCAAAGA
The DNA here is from genome assembly GCF_001522545.3 of Parus major. Classification (NCBI taxonomy): domain Eukaryota; kingdom Metazoa; phylum Chordata; class Aves; order Passeriformes; family Paridae; genus Parus; species Parus major. Next base: position 24,933,606 of record NC_031773.1, on the reverse strand, counting down.
GGGTTATTTTTCCCACTTCTCTTACTGGGGTTCTCAGGATACATGTGCAGCATGTGGGGCCATCTGTGCTAGCCTGGAGAACAGAACCATGCAGCTCTGCTACCCTGGTTCTTCTCCAGAGCTGATACATCCTGTTGCTAATGAGCATTAAGAGCAGAGCACTGAGCTCCTGCATAGCCTGAATGGGTCTATAGTTCTGTGACTAGCCTGAGGGAACTTGGGCAAAGTGAGGCTCTTAGTTGCCCAATTCCCTACCAGCAGAAGAACTTTTCTCCCACAAATATTTGCAGACAGTATTTAATAGAAATGGAATGCCAATAAAAATACAGCACATTCATATTTGTAATCTTGCTTTCAAATTTCAGAAGGAAGAAAGACACTTTCTCAGATAAGGCATGATGAGTTGGCTAAGGGGCACAGATAATTTCTTGGTTCAGATGTGGAGGAGGAAGCACTGAGGTGCCAGTTACATATTTTAATATATTCCCAAGGCAGCCTTCTTGGTAAGGTTATTATTTACCCACCCAGCATAAAAGGCAGTTGCATTAATTTTAAAATAAATTTTTAATTTGTCCTTTCAACCTGGTTTTGATGCAAAGTTCCATTCTTTCTCAAGAAAATGATTCCACCAAGTTGACATAATGCTATAGAAAATAGCATAACAGCTATAGAAAATAATTTTTAGAAATACTGCTAATCCCTTGCACAGTGAGAAGTTTCTATGCCAGAAATCAAAAGGTGAAGATTGTTACCTCTTTCATATTTAATAACCAAAGTGTGGCCCCTGGAGATTGAAGGTTGGTGCATGTAATGTTTCGTAATGTAATATGCAGTCTCAGCATATAATGTTTCAGCCTGATCTCAGGAGCAGATGGCAGGAGTCACAGGTACAAATATACAATTTCACACTGTTTAGATCAAGATGAAATGCTGTAGATGGCACCTGTTGTCTCTGAAGTCTTTGCAGATTTTTCCTCCTCATTAAAGTTGAAAAGACTTATAGCTCAATAGACTGTTAGCCTGATTTCCTCCCCTCCCCCCTTTTTTTTTTTTGTGATTGTTCTGTCTCTCTGTGAAAGTAATTTCCCCTGCCACAAATATATTTTGAAGTGACTGGCTAATTTCCCCAAAATTTTTCTGAAATGAAGTCTTGAAGACATTAAGCTCTTACAAATGTCATAAAAGGCAAGGGTAGAATAGAGGATAAAAGGCCACACTGGCAAACATCCATTTAAATGCCTGCAGAGGCTGGTACGTGATCTGAAGAGTTATTTGTTCAGTTTGGGCTCTGGCTGGTCAAAGGCCCTGTGTACAGGGTGTAGTGCAGAATAGATGGAGAAGTGCTCATAAAAGGGAGCTGGGGGCTGGAGGTCACAAGCAAAAGTGGGATATAGGGACCAAAGTGGCTGTGAGTATGGTGCCTAGGAAGCAGAGAGCTATAGGGCACTACAGAGCTAGCAGCCTGCATGGTGTGTAGGTAAAACTCTTGTGGAAGGTGTGGTCATGCATATACATCAAACCAGGGGGACCTGTGGAATGTGCATGATAATAGATCTACTACAGTAATTTTTAACAGCAAGAAAATAGCTTGTATGATTTGGAGACTTGCAGCTGCCCTGTTAAGCTTTCATCAAATCTATGCTGTGATCAAGTTCCTAAATGCAATCAGTGGAACTACCACTTGCTATAAACATGTGCTGGGCTGACCTGATCTGACTGCCAGATGCCCACCTGCCCACTCCTCTCACTCCATTCCCTCACAGAGCAGGGGAAACAAAATAAAATAAAAGCCCATGGGATGAGAGGATGAGGAGATCACAGCAACCATTGTCACAGACAAAACAGACTCCACTCAGGGCAGATTAATTTAATTTGTTGCCAATTAATGTAGTTCTTCACCAGCTTCTCAAATGTGGGTCTCTGACCTGATTGTTTGCAAGGCTGTTTTTTACTCTGCTTCATCAGGCATTTTGCCCTTTCTTGGATCCCTGAGGCACCACCACCACTGTGCCTAAGTGACTTGGCTGTGCCCTGCTTGGGGCAGGTGGGCAGGAGCCACCTGGAACCAGCTGTGTCCCACTTGGAACCATCTGTGTCCCACTTGGAACCAGCTGTGTCCCACCTGGAACCAGCTGTGTCCCACTTGGAACCAGCTGTGTCCCACCTGGAACCAGCTGTGTCCCACAGGAGCAGCCCCGGCCTCTCCTCACAGATGCTGCTCAGCAGCCCCCATGGCCAGTGCCTGGACGTGGACACCATGGGCAGCAAGGGGTTTAAGTACTTAAATACTCTCAAATGCTTTGAGTTTAAATACACTCAAAGGCTAGGGCTTAACAACAGTGTCAGAACACCATTGATTAACAACAACAGTCCAAAGAGCAGCAACACTGCATAGAAATGAAGCAAACAATTTTAATGATAACTATCAGAAAAAAATTCAGGATAGCCAGAGCTGCTAGACCAAAGTGGTTGGGCACAAGCTTTCTGCCTATGTAGTGTCCTATACTGTCCTAAAATTTTGGACAATTACCCAAGCCTCGAGGCTGGAGTGCTCTGTCTAGATCATGGTGCTTGTTTTTCAGAAGCACACTGCTCTAGCATGAAATCAAACCCCAGCCCTTAATCCTGTTTGCTTCAGCTTCACTCTTTACAAAATGGAGGTGATAATATATCCTAATTTCCTTAATGTTGCAAGGTTTCAGCCCCTAAATGGGAATGTGGATGTTTGTCATTCTAATATGCATAACATTAATTTTAGCAGGTGTCCTAATATGTGATCTCACTCTCCTTCCAAACTGTGATTTAGATGTCAGTCTCAAACTAACTCCTAAGTGAAAGTCTGCATCCAGCTGCTTAAAAATGCTTTTTTTTATGGCCATTTAAGATATTTTCATTTCCAAGAAATGTGCAGGAGGCTTTACCTCAGACAGTCCTCATGCCCTCCTGGATTGGCAATAGGAAGTGAGATGCCACACAAAATCACATCTCTAATGAGGTCATGTTCTACAATCAGCGAAGTGAATCTGACCTGATGTCTTCCCTGCTACAAAAAGAAGGAAAAAATGACTACCTGACTGTATGGCCAACCTGCTGTGAATGTTTCATGTGCACTGCAAATTAGAAAACAAAGTTTGAAAAAGTAGAAAGAAAAGCAAAAAAAAAAAAGTTTAACAATGAAAGTTATAAAGTGTTTGAATCTTGAAGCAACAGTAGTGTTTAAGTCTTAAAGTAAACAAGATCTTTGGCACATCCTGCTCATTGTATGTGTTTAGCACATCCCAGTAATGAAGCAAGATGTGGTAGATTTGAGAGATAAGAAAAGTTAAACTGAAGAAAGGAGGGCAAGGTTGCTCCATCTGGTGAAAATATCCTTGTCTTTTTTGATGGAAGTGGCAGTACTAATGGAGAGAAGAAGGAGACAGGACCACTGTGGAAGTGCAGGACCTGTTCTCAGGCATTCACTCTACTTTGTTTAATAACCTCACTAATAAACTTGGTTTGCTGTTTCTTCTTGTAATATAGTGAATTCCCAACTTGCTCATTCCTGGAATTTCTTATGCTTTCTCTGCAAAGCCTGAGTAAGCCTTCAGTTACTTTCCATCTTTGGATTAAGTCTTTGAAACCAAAACTTCAATATGAATGTCAAAAAGCTCTGCAGTGTCTGAGGTGTGTTGTTTATGCACTATTTTGATAGAAAGGGCCAGCATGTATTGCACACTCCTTTTCAAAAATGGACATGTTTAAGCCTTCACATCACTGAAGAAGTTTTTTTGGTTCTTAAACTGACTATTAGAAGTAAACATTATTAATTTAATTCAAGAGGCAAAATAAAAGGACGACTGCAGAACTTTGTTTAAACCCCTTGCCTGTTTTTTTTTAGTTATTCTATTATTAGAAATTTATTTTATTCAAAATTCTCTTATTGAAAATAACTGCATTTCTCATCAGAAAGTAGTTACTACTTGCATCAGACTAAGTCATTTACTATCCAAATGGATGTGATGGTGGCAGACATAAAAGCACTGAGTGAAGGGATTTCAAACATTGTTCACATCACATAAACAAAACAAATGCAGCTGAAAGCAAACCCTAAAATAGAATAAAAAATGAAGTTTTAAAATGCACAAAATGAGCTCATCTCGCTGCATCTACCCCATAAACTATACATTTCACTATAAATTCCATTAAAAACATGGGATGTAAGCATGTAGAAAGGATGGACATTTTGTGAAGGTCTGTTGTAGTTCCCAGTCTAACCAAAAACCAAATGAAATCTCTCTGCCATATGCTAATGTTCTGAATGTGGACAGAAGCTGCCTGAAATACCTTGCAGATGAAATCCTGTGTTTTGTTAATGTTTCTTCTACATCAGGAAAGCAGCCTTAGGCTATTGAATTAATGTCAGATACTGGGTCAGCATTTTCTGTACTACTGATTTACTCAGCTGAAGCCTGCTGCTTTCTGAGCTTAGGAACATCTATGGGAGGAATTTAATACCCACGTTTGCCATTCTTCATGTGACACTTAGATTGGCACATAACACATTTTAGATTGTGACATTCTTAACAGTGCATAACCATATTTCCACTCTGGGCAGAGACTTCTGGATCACAATATCTGGTTCAGGACTTAGTGGACACTCAACATCTTTAGAATCTTGAGTGAGGGTTTTGGAATCTGCTGTTGTTAAGGCAGTACAAAAATATTCCCCCCACTTTTCTTTTCAAAAAGACTTGCCTGCTAAATTAAAATTCAATCAAATATAATGTTTGGATTACAAATGCCACCACTTACTGTACTCCTTTAGAAATGGAGTTTTTTACTGTACTAGATTAAGGCAGCCCAGTAAGGCACTACTGAGCAAACAATGAGAATTCTTAGTATGACATGACAACTGTTTCCCAAAGCAAATGAAACAAAAAAGACTGTGATTATCCATCTAGTTAAAAGGTGAATAAGAATCACTTATGTTTATAAAATATATCTTTCTAAAGCATTGGGGAAAAATTTGTTTTCTCATTTCACTTCTAAGGTATAACATGTAAACCATTACATTATTAGGATAGCAGACATCTGGCAGCATTTGTTGCACCAAAAATGCTTAGTGCTGCTTGGTTTTGTATGTGCTGGAGAGATTTGTACTCCATGCACTTAGAAATGTCCACCATTGTTTAATTTTATCTTGATGATGCACAAGACTTTTAAAAGCTTACTTACACAAAACCATCTGATAAACTGTTCTGCATTATTCCTTTGTAACTTTGTTAAATGTCTTGCCAGACAAATGGCTATTTTTTTTTTTTTTTTTGTGACTCATAACTTTGCAGGCAATGTCTTACTGTAAGCATTTTTTTTTTTTGGTCTGAGGCCTTTAATCACAAGATGTAAAGTTCATTCAAAAGTATGTTACAATTGCTTAACTCTGGATCACTGCTTTGTAAACTTTCAGGCTAGTCCTGGGTTGTGCAACTCCTTTGGAAGAGTGGACAGCCAACAGCAAGTCTGGTACTCTTTATTTTTATCTCATAATTGAGATAAGTTACTCTTCTGATTATGGACTTCTTGTTCAGCAGTGGCAGAACCATTGCAATTTATTTTAAAAGACCATGACTGAAGAGGAAATAGAAAATGTGATGTTCCCAGACTTAAACATCAGTGGCATAGAATGATTTTTTTTTTTACATACTGATTTAAGAGAAACTAAAGAAATGCCTAGTAATCCAATGGTTAAATCTTCTGAAATGCCTTCATTAATTTTAGTACAGTTCTTCAGACCAAAATCCAAGCTTTCCTTACAATATGGATGTCCTGTGGAGCTGGAAAAGTTAGCACCTGACACCAAATTATCCTCAGGACCTGAAGCTTTGCTCAGAGAGGACTATTGTATTGTAGGAGATTGATGGTGGGTGCTTTTTAACATGGTGGAGGAATCAAACACTTCATGTATATGTTTGGGAGATGTTATGCTGAAGTTTATCTAGAAGAGCCTTGAAAACCTTTGCTGTTGATTTGTTATCTTCTGAATGAGGTAATTCAAAAGGAGGATGAAAAGTTCAACATTCTTCACTCTGGATCATGTCAGTTTTCCCACCTGATTGTCAGCTGCACAACTTTTTCTGGTAATAGGGAGCAGGACCACTCATTCCTACCCTATCTTAAATTAATTCCCTAATCACAAAGTCATAGTGCTGGCACCTTTCCTGTTTGATCAACTTTTGACCCCAAAACTATGGATGCCGTCTTTTTATACTGATTTTGCTGTGGCAAAAGGGGGGAAACAGCAACTCTAACTTACTGTTGCTTTCATCTTCCGAGGAAGTTTGAAATCTGTCACCTGGAAGAGAGCCTAAAATGCATTTTCCACATTCTAGAGTGACACAATGCTATTCTGAAGAATGTAGAGAGCAGCACCAATGTCATCACCTCTCCTTCAGGCCTGTTTTCAAAAGTAAGTGTGATCAATTAAGCAGCTACTACTTGAAGAAGGGTCATGCTCTGTAGCGGGGTGACAGAATAAAATCAGCTGCTTCCTGATGATTTGTTTTGGCAGATACTTTTTGGAGTACCTGGGCAGGATCTTTCTTTCTATCTGGTGTATGAGGTGTCAAGACTCCTGTAGTTTCCATTCCACTTTGCTCAGTGTAGGACTCCCAAGGTTTACAAGTACATAGAAGTCACAGAATGTGTTAGAAATGAAAGCTTTTAATTATGTTGAACATTCCCTAGCCTATTGCCATCAGTGGTAGAGAAGTGACAGCAATGTGCACGGGAATGCCAAAAGTAATTAAAAATGTTGGTTTCAAGTAGAATCTGTGATTTTTCTGACACCTGCAATGTCACAGTCTTTAAATGGATCTCATCCCATTTGAAGGCTGACAGCCTACCTGAGCCTCAGGAGGAGAGAACCATCTAGGATAAAATGAGAACTGTGCCAAATCTTTGCTGTTTGAAATTCACATTACAGTGTAGTCTGAAGTCTGAAGATGTTCCATTCACACGTCCTCCTGTTGGCACTAAGATAGGACCGTGTGTTTTTCCATGGCACACAAATAGTGCTGGTTGGCCATGGCACAAGCAAGTAAAAAACCTGAAGCAGTCTGCTCTCCAAGTGGAAATGAAAAACAAAACCATCATGCAAATTAACCTCAACAATTCTCAATTAACTGAGGTGTCAAGACACCAGGGTAGGATTCATCATAGCTGATTTTAGAGATAGCTGAGGTAGACAACTGTTTGTGATGTCGTCAGCCTTGACTCCCATAATAGTCAGTAGAGAAATAGATGCACTTGCAATTTTTCTGACCTATACGTTAGGATGGGTTAAATCACAGAGCAGAAGCACCAATTTCCCCTCTATAAATGGTAAAATTTACAACTCCAACATAGTTGCAGATGTGTACATTGTAAACTTTTATAATGGTGAACCAGATGGATCTAACCTCATGTCTATGTGTGGTGATTTCAACCACACTGGTAGTGGATCAGCTGAAACCTGTATTTTTTATACATTATTGTATTTCTCTACAATATTATTTGTATTATTATAATATTATTATTATACAATATTATCTACAATATTATTTATGAAATTTATAATATATTATTGTATTTATCTACAATAAAGTCTCTGCTTATGTGTATTAGAAATGCCACCTAATCCAGAGTTACCCTGAGTGTGAAAATGAACCCTTTGCTTTAAATTCTTTTATATCTTGTACAATTATGTGCACTTCATCAAAACAGTCCAAAAGAACTTGGGATGATTGTTCTCTTCCTTTCTTTTGAGAAATGTTAACTCTTGGTTAAGATATTGCCATCCTGACATTGAATGGACTTAGCAGGAGTGAAAGTGTGAAATGAGGACTCATGATGAGATAGCAATGTCTACACTTACGAAGGAAACAGGTTAGGATGAAATTAGTGCAGCCACTCTGCAGCAACCCTTACAGCTTGAGCACTGGCAAAGAGAGACTTCATTCTTCTTGATGACTTGTATGCTGGTATAAGCAGGTTAATTACATCTTTTCAAAGTCGTGGTCTTGCAAAATGTTCCTCTAAGACTCTAGAAACGTGAAACCTTATGGATACATAATATCCCCCCCCACAGCAGAAGTAATGTTTATGCTGGTGCTCTAAGCACTTCAGTGGCAATAATTTTGCACCTGTTAAATATTGTTCAAAATAAGGCTAAACTGTAAGCATTTTTCAGTAATTCAGGGTTTATAAGAAAATATTAGCAATTTAAATATCAGGGGTTTAATATAATAGTTAATAATAGTTACTAATAGTTTTAATTTATTTTCAGGGGCTAAAACTAGCTCTTTGTTATTTTCATTGCATAACTTTTGCACCACCCGATTTGCTGATGAGCTTGTCACCGACACACATTAATGCCAAAGATCTAATGTCAAGAACACACACCATGTTGGTACAGGCTGTGCAGTCCAGAAGCTGATATACTAACTCTCTGGGGTAGGCATCTGTCTAGCCAGTGTAAGCAGCATGTCCTGCTGTCATTCCAGAGGGAAAAAATGCTAACTGACAGCTTAACAAGAATTGAAACAGTGAGTGAGGAATAAGAGAAAACAGTGGAAGAGAGGAGAACATATAACATAGTTAATCTAAAACCCTTCTTCTTATTTAATGAGAACTCAAATTTAAATTGCTATATTTCTTCCAGTGTGCTTGCAAACAAAATTAAACTCTTGCCTCAGCAAATAAGTTTGTTTTATAGAGAAAACTGTGTTATTATTAATTAAATTCCTTCTTAGTATAAAGTGCCAGACGAAGATTATCACAAAACCAATGAAGTTACTTTTTCTGGAGCATTTCATCATTCTATCCAACTAAAGAGGTCAGCAGGTTATAACCTACAAGATGAGAGAAAGGACTAGGTGAAAACATGGAAATTAGAAAACCAGCGCCAGAGTGGGCTGACTATTCAAAGATAACAAGGAGGGAGCACTGGATCGCAGCTTTGGCTAGAAAGCATTTGGAGAACACTGTTGAAACCAGACCAGGTCCAAAGATGGAAATGAAAGAACTGTGGCTAATCATTGTGCAGAATCAATCCAAGTAGATTAATGGTGAAGGGGAAATGGGACAGTTATTAAAAATAAAGTAGCTATACTGGGATTTGGTTATTTGTTTTGTTGTTTTTTTTCTTAAATGACATGCTGCCATCTGGCCAAGTTTCAAGTAGTGTGGGTTCAGCAGTCTTTCTAGCTCTTCTCTGAATTTTGTTTGTTCTTCATTTTACTTGTATAGCTTCTTCTTGTAATAAAATTTGTTGTTTGTTATTATTTTCTTCTTGACATCATGATTCTATGAAGTGTTTTGCTTAAGGCTTAATACTACCCCTTTTCAGAAAAGTTTCTGAGAGTGTGTAAGAGTCTGGCTCCTTCCTCTGCCACACGTCTGAGACAGGAAATGGTATCTGAGTCTCTCTCTGTGTCACTGTGGCTCTCATTCCTTGGGGTCCATCTGTAGTGTGCCAGCAGCCTGTCTCAAAATCCTATCCTACTAACATTTTCCTGGTCAGCAGCATTCTCAGCTGCATTCAGTGCTTCATTAAGTGACTCTGATGATCTTGGAGTGAAACAGTTTATATACAGTGTAGCTATGGCAATGCAGGCTTTATTCAAACAGTAGCAGAAGTCTAGCTGCAGTATCATGGTACTCAGTAGATGGACAAAGGCAGAATTTTTCAGCTTTTGCTGGAGAAAGGGCCTGTTTTCTGCTGAAGTTAGACTGCCACAAACATTCAAGGCTAATTAGTACTGTATAAAATACCATGATGTCAATCTGCAAATGCAGTGCAGGCATAGCTAATGTCAGATGAACAATTCATGTATATAAAAAGCTGAAATGCAATGCTGATTTTATTTGGTATTATTGGTACTCATTGGAAATCCACCTCCTGATGGGGCATACTTATTTTTAAATAAATATCATGTATTTCAGAGAACATGCACAGCAGGGAGTCACAGCAATCTCTCTCTTGGTAACATTTGCTAAATAGGCTGTAGGCACACATCCATGGCTTATTCATGGTCATATTTTATTTACTTTGTTTTCAGTTTTGCCTATTCCTTATCCTAAGGTTTTTTTAATTGCTCATATTCTTTTTGTCAGTTGTAATTTTCCAGGTCAGGCACCTCTTACTGTACGCAAAGAGGCTGCAAATAGGATATACTTACAGGTATAGAAACATTATTTAGTGGCTAACACAAGTACAATGATTACAGGCTGGACTTCCCTGGAGGGTCTTCTCAGAGGTGATGAGAGCTCCTTCTCTTCAGATCCCTAGGTTTTCCTTTAAGATTTTGTACCTTCTAAAGTTCATATTTTTCCTCTTGAACTTGACTCCTTGAAATGCTAAACAATCTGTCTCACCATCCCTGTGTCTACAGTTTTAACTTCCTTATCTTTTCTGCTGCTCTACGTATCTTCTGAGTTCTCTTTCTCACAACTTCACAGTTTCCTTGACAGCCTAAGGCAAGGATATGGCTGGGCAGTGTCAAAGATGTGCCTCTGATTACAGAGTCCTGAATCCCTCAGACAGGTGGGATTCAGACTTCACCAAGTCTCTCTTCATTTTGGAGAATCTGGCCTTTTCTAAGACCATCTCATGAAGAGCTCTGGAGGTTTCCCTGGGCAGGTTAAAAGATATATGCTAATGTCCAACCAGTTATTTTCTGAACTTGCAGTATTTTGCTTTATTATTCACTGCTGACTCTCTTGGACCCTTTTGCTTATTCTGTAATATGATTCAAATCCAAAGTTTCCCAAGTATTCCTCCCCCAAACAAAGCAGTTGCATGTCTTACGTTCATTTATCACTGATGAAAGAGAGCATATGGCTACCCAAATATTCACCCTGTCTCTGCAGTTTATAAGCCTACCATTTCCTTTGCCTTTTGCTAGAAAGGAGAATTCTGTGCAGTTCCCAGACTGCTTGGGCTGCTTCTATATCTTGTTTCTCTCTGTGGGGTGGAAGATGGCTATGCTGGGATTCAATGATATTGCAGTATGTCTTTTAATCAAGCTGAGGTACTACCTTTAGCTGCCAAATACAAAATCACATGTAGCTCTGCAGAGGCCTTTGTAAATCTGTGTGGGAGCCCTGAACTAACAGGGTTAGAGCTGATTTGGTGCATTGTACGGGCCTCCAGGTGCAGCTCTAACCTAATGCAGAGGGACTTGCTCTCTGCTCTCTCACAGTGGAGATAATGTAGATCTTAGACAACAACAAAATTAGCATGAGTTTTACTCTTTATCTCTCAGCAGTTTTTGTAGCAGGACTCAGATTGTAAACAATTTTAGGTAAGAAAACAGCATTTTAAGGTCTGTATGTAAAATTTGGGAAGGAAATATTTTGTATCAGGGTATTTAAGACATGCATCTTTGTGGCATGTCTGTAAAGTGTCATTCAGCACATTGGAACAATTTGCCTTAGAGGTTTCTTTTCAGAAAAAAAAAAAGCATCTTATATGTTTATTTGTAGACTTTCAGTTTCCAAGAATCTCTAGCTCTGATCCACCAGAGACAGGTATTTTAAAGGAACATAGGGAAAAAGGAACATGCATTTTCCTGATTTTTACTTGAAAGACACAATGCAGAACTAAATTGTATTTACCCCATATTTAACTGAAATGGCACTTTCCTGACATATGTAATAGTCTATAGTTATATGGTGTTAGGAACTGTTCTGTGTATTTCTTTTCATGTTTCCATATTTTCCTGATAATGAATTTACTCCAAAGGACTCATCAATTTTGCAAGCCAAAAAAAAGAAGCACTAACTCCTTCTTCAGCACATACTATAAAAATGGGAAAAATTGTGTTTCAATAATAAAGATTTTCCACTGTAAATGGGCCACACTGCCAGTACTGGTAAATGCTTGACAATCATGTTAATCACCATGAAAGGAGAGACTTATGCAACCAGACACTGTGCTCTGGAAGTGCTTGGGCATGCATTCCACTCTGAGATGAATTTGTAGTTGAAGAACGGCTGGTTGCTACAAGTCATCAGTGTACACTGTCCATTTGGAGCAGTGAATTCAGACCTATTCAGCTCCAATGAATCCTGACAAGCAGAAATGGAGGCATATTCTATTTTCTGAAATGTCTTCTCTCATTACACATTGGTGCTCCTTTGACAGCTTCTCTTCCTGCTGTCATAGCTTCTTCTGTCATCCAGCTTCCAATGGACTCAAAACAAAACTCCGAATTTTTATTAACTACTGACTGCTGATATTCAGGGGTTCTGTACTCATTATCAATGCAGAGTTCTCATACTTCCTTTTTTTATACAATGTCAGCACAGATGCAACTTTTGCAGTAGTGCATTTCTCTGGCTTTTCACAGACCTTATTGTATGTTGAGGTGCTGTCCAGAGTTCAGAGGTATCAGATGAACATCACTGGCAAAAGATGCAAAAGCATTTCAGCAGAAGACATTTGAAGTGCTACACCCCATCTGAGAATGACTGACATCAATCATATCTCTGTTTTCAAAAAAAATAGCATATAAAAGTTAGTTCATTAAAAAAGTAAAAAAAAAAAAAAAAAAAGTGTGGTTTTCATACCAGTCTCCTCAGGCATAGCAATACTTTTTCTAAATTTGATAATATGATTTGAAGGTGTATTTGACAGGGACTATTTATTTTCACATGCTATTATGGCAGCCATATAATATATGAAAATACTAAGGTAGAATAACACAATAAGATATAAAAATTACTATTTAGCTGAGTCATCCTACCATTTTCCAAGTGAGATTATAAGACAATTTCAGAAACATTGTAGTTGTCCTAGCAATTTCCAGCTTTGCTGCTATAAATAGTCAGAGAATTTTCATAAAGTCAGGGACTGGATAATTACCAACTTTATCTTTGAATTCCCTCACTACTTTCTTAAATTTCTTTGTTGAAGGACTGGCTTGATCAGATCTTTCCTTTCCTGATTGTCCTCCTTCTCCTTCTACAGCAATTACTGTAGCTGTTGTTTCCATCCCTATCTCAGCCCAGTGCTCTCAGGTGCAGTTTGTGCTCCTGCCTCATCACAGTCCCTTGAGAGTTCTGAGCTGTGCCTGGAGGGGCACAGACCATGCCCCAGCGCAGGGCTGGAGGCTGCTGCTTTTCACTGGGGTAGGCAAGGCCCCCTTCTAGCAAGTGACAGGTCAATTTGTCAGGGTTGATCAGGTTGTTCAGGTGTTAAGTCCTAGGTAATGGGAGGTGATAACCACCCTAGGAGCCTGCCCAAATCCTCCCATACACTCTGCCACCCACAGACTGCCCACTTCAGGATACATTTCAATATCTTCTCACTCAGAATTTGTTTTGTCGTACACCAGGACCGCACCATATTCCACAAACACTGTAATATGCTAGCAGTATGAAATAATAGTATTAAAAATGCATGTAAGCATGAGTAAGGATCATGGGAGCCTGCATGAAAAACCCATCCATGTCAATCCTGAGTAGAGGGAGGGAGATGTGTTCACTCATCATCTCCACAAGATAGCTCCCCCAACACAGCAAGGGTGTCAACATAAGGGCAAAGCACAGGACCATTGCTCATACTAACATGTTCCCAAACTCAGCAAGATAAAGAGATAAGCACTGCAGCTGACAAACTCCATGTACATTCTACTGGATAATTACCTATAGTGTGCTTCATACAAAACTGCCATTGTCTCACCCCATGTTGGGTATCAAAAAGGACTGTGGAGGATTGACTTTGACTGGATGCCAAGTGCTCACAAAGATATTCTACTACTCTTCCTATTTAGCTGGACAGAATAGAGAAAATAAGATGGGAAACAACTCATAGGTTGAGATAAGGCAGTATACTAAAGGGAAATGTAGCATGCAGAAGCAAAGGAAAAGCCCTAAAGATTTTATTCTGCACTTCCCAGCAGCATGGGTTGTCCAGCCACTCTGTGGGAAGCAGGGCTTCAGCAGCTGTAGTGGTTGCTCAAGAAGGCAAATATTGTAAATCATGAATGCCTCCTTTTTCTTCCTCCTTTTCTATGCATTTATATCTGATTCAACATCTTATGGTGCGGAATATATCCCTTTGGTCAACTTGGGTTAGCTGTCCTAGTTGTGTCCCTTCCCAATGTCTTGCCCATCTTTCTGGTGGGTGGATGGAAAGCTGGGGAGACTGCGCTGATGCTGTGCCAGTGCTGCTCAGCTGCAGCCAAAACACCGGTGTGGTATCAGCACCTTTCCAGCTACCAGTGCACAGCACAGCACCGTGAGGGCTGCTCTGGGGAAATTAACTTTGTTTCAGTCAGACTCAATCCACCAAAGATGACAGGAGAGGCCCCATGGAGAGAAGATCCCACACTGGAGCAGGTTTGCTGGCAGGACTTGTGATCCCGTGGGGCACCCATGCTGGAGCAGCTTGTGAGGAACTGCAGCTTGTGGGAAGGACAGCGCATTGGAGAACTTCATGGAGGACTGTCTCCCATGGGAGAAACCCTATGCTGGAGCAGGGGAACCCTCTCCCTGGATAGGAATGAGCAGCAGAAACGTGATGAGCTGACCACAGTCCCCGTTCCCTACCCCTTTGCACCTCTGCAGGGGAGCAGGTAGAGAACTGGGAATGAAGCTGAGCCTGAGAAGAAGGAATGGGAGGGGGGGAGGTATTTTTAAGTTTATTTGTTTGTTAGTTTGTTTGGTTTTTTACTTCTCATTATTCCTCTCTGATTTGATTGGTAATAAGATCAATTAATTCCCTAAGTCAAATCTCTTTTGCCTGTGACAGTAATCAATGGATGATTTTCCCCTGTCCTTATTCTAACCCAGGAGCCTTTAATTCTTTTTCTCTCCCCTGTTCAGCTGGAGAGGAATGACAGCATGCCTTTGGCAGGCACTTGGCATTCCACCAAGGTCAAACCACCATGCATGTTAAACTGATTTTTATGGATGCCAAACATTGCCACATATTTCTATTACTTGTCACCCCTGTACTGACACTTCAGATCTAGTCCATGGTTGACATTTAACCATAGGAAATACTGTGATCGGGAACTAATCACCAGAAAATCTACAGAGTATGTTCAAAGATATTGCTATACCCTTTGTGAATTAAGAAGCAAGCAAGGACAGGAAGGATTAGAGAAATAAACACTCTTAGATGTGGCCTGATTTTTCAAGGATTTGAACATTTGATTCTCCATTTGGCTTCAGTAGGAATCAAGGTTATTCAAATCAGAGTGGAAGTCAATCCAGCAGAAACTAGACTGCAACAGTCAGTATCCATTTGTGGCTGATTACTTCCCAAATCATGTTACAGAGAAAAACAGTATTTTAAAATGAGTCATCTTTCATATTGAAGAAAACGCTCAATGCATTTTTTGTGAAAAATTGGGAGTTTTCAGTCTCACTAAAATAAAAACTTATACAGAAGGTCCTTCTGAAGTATGATTAATAGATACAAAATTTGGTCATACAAAAATGCTAATTATTTCTGGCTATTGAGTTACGTAAAACAGTGGAATATCTTATAATGCTTAGACTATGACAATTGGAAAGCAAAGTTAAAGTGTGGAACTGATCAGGGAGATTTCCTGGGAAAAAGGCATTGAAAAATTATTCTAGGATTTTTGGAGGTTTGGGGTCACAGGTTGTTCTGCACCAGCTATGATAGGGGGGATGCAAAGAGAGGCAGTACAGGATCCTTCCTGCATCTTGATGATAAAAGGTTGACAACAAGTAGCCACTTGCTTCAGTGACTGCTTCAATCAAACAGAATGAGAGGAGGTAGCAAGTAAGTACATAAATATGCCCTTTGAATGCTGGGCACTCTGTGTAGGTGATTGAGTCCTTGCAAAGGTACTTGTGGTCTCTTTACTGTTCCCCTGTGCTGCTTTCAAATCCTCAGGACTGGAATGATACTGAGCCTGCTTCCTGATGGTGATATCAGGAGGATCTTCAAGAGCTTTCTGCTTTGTTTTTCTCCCATGAGTTTTGTTAGTATTCTAGCCTGGGTTACCCTAGATGAAATAACACAGTGCCATTGTAAATGCTTGTTATGATCTGGCTCTGCAGTAACTGAGCTACCAATTACTGATAGTTTAGAAATCAGTATGAACTACCAGGATGCAGTTTAAAAGAGTACCATCAGCCCCTAACTGGCCATTTTTAACTGTAGAAGTCAAAAGGATTTACAGGAACTGAGAATGTGATATCGTTGATGGGGCATTCTGAGTTTCTGTTCTCCTTGCCTGTTCTGTGTAATGATTGTTGTGTTAGTCTGCTTGTGTATGGTGAGAAAAAACAGATTACTTTTACTGTAGCTCTAAGCTATGTTGCAGGCAGACAGGAGTGTTTTCTTGAAGAAGCAAATGGCTGTAATAAACAAGGAAATATAGATAAGGTTAATCATGATAGCTTCCATCAGATCTGTCCATCCTGCAGTTGCTGCCTGATTTATCAGAACAGCATGGATGTTTCCATTTCCCTGAGGCATCTGGATTGCAAAGTAGCTGGTGAGTAATAATAGATTTTGAAAGTTTTAGTTAATTTTAGAACTGGAGAATTACAGCTATCAACATTTTGGAAAAGTAAATTGTTTTCCTGGATAATACTGGGGAAGTTTATTCAAATAATAAGAATGTCCAAACATTGATTGTTTTTCCATATAGGTTTCAGTGACACAATTATTCCCATCTAAGAGATTTTTATAGTAATCTTTTATTGATCATAACATTTTTTTATATGTCCATTGCTTTTCACTTAATCCAGGAGTTCTTAAATATTTAAATTAAGTAGAGATGAGCCCAAGCAACAGATCTGAGACTCCTATCTGAGTTTTGTTTCCTTTCTCCCCTTCACTGTGACAACTTTTTTCATAAGCCTTTAGTTCAGCTACATCCTAGTACCTACAATTATAATTATAATTTTGACCAATGCAGAAGCAATTAAAGGGTGTGGTATAGCAGGTTTGTGTTGCAGGCAGTTGCAGAGACAGCTGCAGAGGATATGGATGGAATGTCAGCAGCAAGTACATCCTGTGGTCATTACCTACTTTCTAGTGCTGTCCCATGCACCGACAGACAAAAATGCAGCACACATGAAAGGCACTGGCAGGAAAGGAACAGGCTATCCAGATCTGTGCCTTGCTTCCAGTACTGGTCTATTCTAAATGTTTCAGAGGAATGTACAAGAAATCTTGAAGAGGAAAACTATAGGACAAAACACTCAAAAGAAAGTCTCTTCACAGAAACAACTTGGCTTTAAGGATGGCTTGCAGAGAAAAAAAAAAGTACTTCCAATGCTTTTATTTATTAAGTAGAATTTGTATTTATGGAATCAGAAAATGGTTTGAGTTAGAAGGGACCTTTCACATCATGGAGTTCCAGCCCCTCTGACAGGGGTAGGGATGCCAGGCCAGGTTGCCCTATCCAACCCTACCTTGAACACTTCCAGGGATCCACAGTTTTTCTGGGCAACCTGGTCCAGTGTCTCACCACTGTCACAGCAAAGAATTCCTTCATAATATGAAATTTAAAACTACCCCCATTCAGTTCAATTTCAGATTAATAATTTGTGACATTAATGTTAAGATTTTTTTCTCTAAGAGCTCTTTAAAAAAATATATAAAATTTTCATTATCAGCTGTGATTCTTTTGTCTCTGTCCCTAATAAATTTTCTTACTAAATTTGTATTAAAATATACAGCTTATAGTAGTTTCCTTTGTTTAGAAGATCTAAGTTTAACTTAAACTTCATCGTGCAGTTTATCACTCAATTTAATTTTATATTTATCCC
Source organism: Parus major (assembly GCF_001522545.3). Taxonomy (NCBI): domain Eukaryota; kingdom Metazoa; phylum Chordata; class Aves; order Passeriformes; family Paridae; genus Parus; species Parus major. The sequence continues at coordinate 24,915,822 of NC_031773.1, read as the reverse complement.
TCATATAATGTCTTTTTGTAACTTCATTATTCATTGGATAATGACATTTTCCATTACTTTCCATTATATACATTTCATTAATTAAAAAATTCTGATGTTTGTAAAGGCATTATTATTCAGTATTCCAGATCAAAGCATCCCTTACTTAATAAATCACAAAAATATACTGACAAAGGCTTGCTTTCTTAATCCATCTCATCGTATTTACTATTTTTAGTGCAGGAACCAATATTTCATTCTTTTCTCTGGGAAGAGTGAGAATGGGATGAAGGAATCAGTGTTATTCAATCCAGATTATATATTGTGTTTATCAATATTGTGTCTGCTGCACTGGATGTAGATAAAAGCAGTTGTGTTTTGATTTATATCAATGTTTAAAACAACTAAAAATGCCACTGATCTATGTAAAAGAATGCTCAGATAGATAGGTAATTTGTCACAGCTTTAACTTATATTGTTAGAGGAATTTGGAACAAATTTTGCTTTTTTTCCAGAATCAGATTTTTCTCATGGTCAATGAACTGCAGCATAATTACTTGCTGTCCATTGATATGTAACAAGTATACTTTAATCTTGGTGTATATAGGAAATAGCAACTCCATCTACTTCCCACCTGCAGCCTGAAGAAGTTCTTTACTATATTTTTCCAGCATTCCATCCTGAAGTTTTCCAGTGAAAGGAAGTGACTGAGATGAGGTTATCCTCCAAGTGACTATTCAGCCCTGTTAGCGGTGATTTAGAAAATGAGAATTAGGGACATTATCACAGGAAGATAGCTAACAGCACCAGTACTCTAGGATTTTTTTTTTAAATACCAGGGAGACGAGAAGCTATGACTATCTTAGTAAAGACTATGAAATCTAGAAATCTCCCTAGAAAATGAATTCCTACATTATTTTCAGACAGGGATTAACTGCACATCTTGAAGGGTTTACATAAACAGAACCTCAGGTGTGCCCATTTCTATGAAAAATTTTTGACAAGTGCTTTGATATGTACATTCAGACGAATCCCAGTTTTGCTTCTCTTCACAGGTGCAGTACTTATGCTAGATAACCAAGGGGTTAAATAATATTTTAAATGTGCCTCTCTTATTTTACAGAGATTATCTGTAAAATTACCTAATTGCCATATACTGCATTTTATTTTATTGACTGTAGCAAGAGCACTCTTTCTTATCTCAGTGGATTATTGAGGAGGACCCTTAACAGTGGCATTAATGGCTTGCAACTTGGAGAAATATTCTCATCCCAAGGGCACTGGATATTACAGCAATTGACATAGAGGTGCTAGCATCAGCAGCCCTGTGGTTCTCACTTTCACTGCTAGTGGCATTGATGGCCAACTTAGAGGGGGCTGGAAAATATCAAGTGAGGAGCCTGGGGAATGAAAGGCAGCTTTTCTTTTTTTTTCTTTTCTTATTTTTTTCTTATTTTTTATTTTTTTTTTTTACTTTATTTGTTTGGGTTTTTTTGGTTTTTTTTTGCTTTAGATTTATGCATTTTAAGTCATTCCTCACTGAAATCTGGGAAAATTTCCTAGCAGGAAAACTCACAAGAGAAAAAGTAAAATTGTGGAATTAACCAAACAAAAATTCGTGGTGGGGATGAGGTTAATCTAAAAAAATATTTAACCATTAACTGTTAATAAAAAAAACATTAACCATTTTTGTTCTCTATTCCAAACTGTTAATCCAAACCAAAAAGGAATTTACCTTGCTCAAGAGTGTATTTTTGAAGAATAAGAGAATTAATGTTTCTTGTTTGTTTTTTTTAATTGTGTATAAAAAGTAGGAAGAGTCAGTAATGAAGTTATTTTTGATTCTTCAGTACGTAAAGGCTTCTGTTGTTTCTTCTCACTCTTCCTATATATACCACAATTTTATGAAATTGTGACATATCATGGACAGCAATGATAGATTCACCTATAGGCCAGATGGATTAGAGGCCTGGGACATGAACTAAGGCAGCACAGGGAAGTCAAAAATGGAAAAGTGATTAAAGATCACCCTCAAGATTAAAACTGGATTTGCAAAATTTTACTCTGCCGGTCATTTGGGTTGAGTGATTATTATTATATTTTTTCCCTAATAGGTGGTAGATTGTATTTAAATCTTCTGATTTTTGCCATAGTAGTCAAAATCAGGGCTAATGATGTACATTTTCCATCACTGAAGCATGTGAGATAGATTTTCAGTTAGGAATCATCTCTAAATACTTTCTTTTTTACTTTTTTTTTCTTTTTTACTTTTTTACTTTGTCCATAATTTCTTTATCAGTTAATCATATAAATTATTTCATGTTCTGTGGTGCAAGAGTATAAAAAATATTAAATTATTAGTTATTCTAACAATCAAAGAAGAAAAAGATGAATACCTGCCTACAAGTAATGGTTCCAATTTCCCTTACACTTTCTTGAAGTTAGTGTGTCCTGAAAATCAAAATATGATTTTGGTTAAACTCCTGAGTTTGGCAGTATCAAGCTGGACTGCTGTGTTCATGGAATGAATGGAATGATGGAAGGAATGATGGAAATCTGTATCTGCCATCTTACCACAGTGTCAGCAGTGCAAGAGTACTGTAGCCTTGGACACAGAGTAGGGCAGGGGACTTGTGGCAATGTGTAAGACTTCTAGAGCTGAATGAAGGACCTGCAATGGCTTGAGAAAAAGCATGAATAACTAGGTATGTTTAGATGCAGATATTTACAGCTGAGTTACAAAAGCTTTTGGAGAATTAAGGGCAAGTATCTTGAATTTTCAATAGATGGAGTAGAGATTAAGACAGTTTTTATTTCTCCTCTGAGTGACAGAAAATTTTATTTGATTAGTAAGCTATTTTTTTCATAGTGATTCCATATAAAATATTAAGAAAAAAAATATTCTCTATCTATAACTTTGGTTATTAATTAATATGCAGTACTGGATATTGCTTACGTGTTTTTTGCACACTGGCTTTTCTGAAGTGAAGAATAAGGCAGGTATACCGTAGTCTGGAATTATTTTTTTTCTCTGTAACATCAAAATTCATACATGAGCCAAACTTTTATGTGGCTGCCACTGCCTAAGGAAACGTGATGTGCATATTGACTGGTGGATCAGCAACCATTAGTGCCACTAGCAATAAACTACCATGAAAAGAAGCACACTTAAACTGTCAGCATGCTGGCAATGGAGAGCCTTTACTTTGCAAGAAAAAGTTTTCCAAACTTGCTTTTCTGATGAGCAATTCTTTAAAATGTTGTGAAACCTTTTTAGCATTCAAGAGCTTTTACATTTGTGCTATTCAGATCAAGTAATGTCGTAGATGTTTCCTTTCCTTAGGTAATTTGCCTTGGAAATTATGTTGAGTTGCAGTTGCCTTAACCTTCCTGGAGCCAGATGTTTCTAAGGTGAGCTACAAAATGACACAGTATTCCTCACCCCGGAGCATGGCAAATCTACAAAGCAGGACTCTGGCACATCCTAGCAATTGCTCAGGACCCCTGCATGTCCTCTCCTGTAGCCAAAAAGCAGAGGAGGGAGATGTGCAGGCAGCACTGAGAAGTGACACCACACAGGCCAAAGGAAGCAGAAACTCCCCCAGGGGCCATAGGAGGCACTGAAGGCTCTCAGGCACACCATGACTCTCTAGGGAGAGTTTATTTATGTTCATTGATGTGACACAAGGTCCAATGGCTTTGCCTCACGATGCAAAACAAGGGTCTAATTCAACCACTTTTCGAACCAATGAAAAGCAGAGAGATTAAAGAACTGGCAGCATCATTATTATGGTGACCCTGAACTGGTTCTCATAAAAGTCTGTAATCACAGTCCAAATTTACACAGCAGCACACATTGCAAAGCCTTTCAGTACATTTTGTCATTCTTGTTTTCTTACTTTGTACTGTTTTATATGGAAATATACTGTGACCAAATGTACAGTCTGACAAAACAGCCAGTATGACAAACAGCTTTATCACAGAAAATTTTCTGTTGAGGTGGATGTGGTGTGCAGGCTCTGAATCATGTTTGCTGAGCAAGGAGCTGTAGTGTCCAGGACATGGGGATCCTGTGGAGCAGAATAACCTTCTGCTGGAAGTTATCACAGCTCCTGGCTGCTGGGAAGCAACATCTGTTGGAGCTCAACTGTTAGAGCTCGAGCCCCCAACAGATCATGGTAAGTGGTATCACCCAGAAAACAAAGGTCTTCTGGGGCAGAAACATTAAAAAAGTGATTTTTTTTACAGATTTTGTATGCTCTTTCCATTCCTCCATTAGCACTTTCTGAGCTTCAGCTTCTTAACTTCACATGTTGAAAGCTTACCTTTCAGCTTCTCAATTCACATGTTCCAAAGCTTGTTTCTTAGTCCTCAATATACCCTCACAGTGATTGTTCTGATCACATATTGCAACTGGGATTGTAAATTCTTTCAGATAAAAAGTGAAAAAAAAAAAAAAAAATTAAGCAAAAAAGAATCACATAGCCTGATTCTTACCTGGTCTGAAAGCTCGATTATTTAATCATAAAAATAAACTACTGAAATGGCTTTTTTCAATAAAAATGGTGTTTTTAGCTAAATGAAATTTAAAGTGTCAATCAAAAAGATAAATCTATCAATTTCTCAACAATTTGGAGGAAGAAAACAGTCTATGATCATCTTAAAATCTGTCTTGGCAAAACAGCAGACTCTTCTACTTCATTGAAAAAACAATGTAGAAAAAAATATATTTGTTTTAGTCTTTGACAGAAAAAAGTACATTTTATTTTTTTTCCAGAGGGAAAAAATCTATTTCCAGCTAGCTTCAGCCAGCTTGTCTCTACTGAATAAAAAAACCCCAAAATGTTGAAATAAAACTAGGAAAATAGATGGGGAAAGATGGGGTTTCACGACGTATTCTGCAACTTTCTTGGAACACTATCTCTTAGAAAAATGCAGTGCTGCACCTTTTGCAATATCATGGGAGTTCACTTTGCACCAAAAAGAAATAGACTTGAAGCAGTTGTTTCCCCCTCTTAAACACCTCTTTTGTAGCAATTCTTTCTGCTTTTCCGTATTTGATTCTTTGGAGGCCAAAAGCAGGAAGATGAGATAGTCTGCATTTTGATTAGGTGATACTGGTTTGGAAGCTTGATCCAATTATATATACCACAGAACACTGAGTGAAAAAAAGCATTGCAAATGTATCTTAATTTTTTTGAATGTCTGTGTTTGTATTAAGGTCAAGAACAACTTGAATTTGTTTCCATTTTTGCAGGTGAGGCTATTTAATTTTTTAAAAGAATTGGAAAAGAAAGATAAGAGGTCGAGGGGGAAGGAGAGAGGCATTGGAGGGAAAGAAGGAAGAAGATATGTAAATGTAGTAGAAACATAAATGAACATTCATTTGAGACAAACAAACAAGCACAATGCAATAATGGTGGAAGGGACAGAAGAGAACTTCCTAAATGACAGTAGACAAAAATGTGAAAAGGAAACTCAATGGAGAAAAGTTAGAGAAAAGAGAGACATGAAAAAGCAATATGGAAATATAGCTTTCTGTTATAAATTCGTATTTAGTAGTTCTGTGCATCAACCATTATTCAATATCAATAGTTTTTGCCTCTATTAAGTTAGCTCACAGTCATGGATTAAATGGTAATGTGAGAAGGGGTGGGAAGACAGAAGAAAAATGTGTCTGTTCTAGAGTAATTGCAATCTGAAATTAAAAGGAAAGATAATGTATGATACAGTCAAAAGAGGAAAACAAGGAAATGTTTAGACAGCAGCAACTGAAGAGGCTGAACAGGTCTAACTTGGGTATTTTTAAATATGACAGAACAGGAGGATTTAAGTGGAAATGTGAAGGATAACAATGAAGTAGATTTAGGGTCAGCTATTGTAAGGTCTCTCAAGCATGAAGAGCAATAAGGAAGAAAGACTGAATACAAAACAAAAAATGCAGCTGTGACTGAGTGTATAGCAGGTCATGAATGATCTTGGAAATTTAGATGACTAAGTTATGCATGAGTTTGTAGAGAAGAAAATGCTAGTGGAAAATTAAAGGATTAAAAAGGCATAAAAGTTAGGTTGAAATTTGATTTTTCCAGTGCTAATCTCAGTAGACAAAAGCAGCACAAAACTGACCACTGAGCAGACCAGTTAAAAAAACCAAGCCAAACCAAAACTATAAAATGAATGATTAGGTTTCACAAAGACTTTCACTTAGGTAGTTGGAACGAGACCATCATAGAATGTTTCTGTGTAGGAAGCAGCAGATAGATGTAGCCTTGAAGCCAAAGCAAAATTAAGTCAAGAAAGGTGCCCTGGTTATGGTCCTGAATAAGAAATGAATGGCTGGGACTATCAGATACAGTATAACAGGAACATGGCACATCTGAGCACCAGATGGATTAAACAAAATGGTCTTCAACAAAGTGATCAGAAGAAAACTTGCTCTCAATTACCTTGGTGATTTTTGTTTGGACCCCTGAGATAGCAGCTGATGGTAGGAGCAGAAGTTGTAACATGTGAGAACTATGTAGGGACTTGCTGAAGGCAACTGTGAAATTCAGGTCTTTAGTTCATGGAATCAACTGCAGAAAGAGACACTTAGGCCCGGGAATCCCTTTCTGCTCTTTCATCATCAGAAGACTGATGTTACTAAAGCTTTATCAAAGCAGCCACAGATTTTTTCCAGTAAGTGAGGCTCAGAACCACAAACATGAAATGATTTTAAGAACTGTGTTGAAACCTGTTCTAATGAATATTTCTGACAGCCCTAAAAGGCAATAAACATCACTCTGTGGTGTGCAGTGAAGTTTTCTGGAGTATCACCAGCAAACTGATTTCTTGTAATTATTATGGTATGCCAGGAGTTCTGAGGCAAAAAAAACTTTTTAATCTATTTTGCCAAAATATTCTCAAGACAGAATTTGAGGACTTTACGTGGGCATTTCTGCAGCATGACAGAAACGAAAATTTATGTGTAGAAAAATGTGCTATGCATGTAAATCTGGGAAAATAAAGAGGAAAATGTAATATCTTATGGAGGTGGAAGCATCAATGGTGGCAATTTATAAACTTGTAGGTAAAATTATTTAGAGATGTAAAATTATTTTACTGTTTCTTTTCTGGAATTCTAAATACCAAAGTAAATTTTAAATGGTAAAGTTCTGTGTATTTACAGAAAAAAACCTAATTCACTGAACAAAGCAGAAAATTAGTCATAGTTGAAGGTTTTTTAAAGAAGGTTTTACTGAACAGTTTTTACTAAAAATGTTCAAATATACCTTACCATCTTATGTAAAAAAACCTGAATGCATGTTGTTCTGAAACCTGTAGCTGGATTTTTTCATTCTTAAATGGGTATTCCAATCGATTGTGCATATGCAGAGTGAATATAATGATAAGTGTAAGCCACTGCTATTTTGGTCAAACATAATCTTCTGTTAAAGTGGATAATTATCAACATTGTGGTCTAGATGCCACTATAGGTTTCATTTTGCACTGTCACAATAATTTTCTTTGCCTAAGTAGACAAAGAAAATTCACTGCTTGTTTTCTAAAATCATTTATTCAAAAGCCATAATTTTATGCTTCACACAATTATTGTACATCATCATGTGGTTGGAAAATAGTGGAAGGCAGGTATGAACTGATCATCCTGAGCAATTCTGCCATTCAATACCAAATATAGGTATTACAGGGATACAAATTCTGCATATTTGTAAAAAATATGGGCTATACCTTTGTGTCTTAGACTTTAAAAGAAATGTCTGATTTGCATTTGCCAGTCTTCCTTTTCTATTTGTTTTTGATAGATTTTCATGTGCTTGGAATGGTCCAGGATTGGTACATCACAGGCCTGAGGGCTCATAAGAGGAGAGGTACACGTCTACAGAACAGGACTGCCAAGATAGTGGGAGAACACACTCCTCAGGACCAATTCTTAAATCCAGTTGTTGCTGAAATAGCAGGATATAATTCCTTTATTGACTGACAAAAAAAAATATCTTTAAAGAAGTTCAGATAATATTTTATCGCTCACAGACATTTTTCTTGCCTTGGTTCAGGTTATCTACATGTGTACCTGTGCATACAGAGGACAATCCTACATGCATTCTTCTGACTTTCTGCAGGTGCACAGCTATGGACTGGGAAAATTCTAGAGCAAAATAATTCAGAGTTACAGTTGTTTTGTTGCACCTCCCAGGAACAAATTGCTCTCAGATAGTGTACTAGGTCTCTTGTGTGTAGATGTTGATCTCTGCTAATCTTTGTTTCCAGAGTCAAGGTTCTGGGGTCAGCTCTCCCACACTCAAAACTGAGTCTCCCAACTTACTGCATATATAAACAGACCACTGACACATCAGGTAATGTTGCTCTTTTCCTTCTCTGATAAAGTCACATCATTGCACTGTATGGAAAATAAAATAAAGTAACTGCATTATCTATCATTATTACTTGTTACCTGATTTACTGCTTATAATTTACATGATTGTTTCTAGATAAATTAAATGAGTGATTAAAACGGCAAGTTAAGTGAACCTGTTGAAGGGGTGCAATCATGGTTAATTAAAGAAGATAATTGGATTCATTGAAATAATGTCTTTTTCTTTTCTAATGAAATGTTTTTCTTTTCTTTAGTTTTATTTTTCTTTCTGCTGTTGGCAATTCCTTGAGTAAATATTCTTGAAGATTGTTGTTTGTTTTTAAATTGAATAAACACTTGAATTGTGACAGGTAAACATATTAGTGTTCAATCCATTAGGAACTCTTGTCATTGAAAATGCACAGTTATTTTAATGGTAATTTTTCAGTTCCTGAAACACATGGAAGCTCTTGAGACATTGTATATAAACATCTGTAACAGTAATGACTACTGAGCCATGAACATTGCAATTCACGGTATTTCCTGAGTTCACATGGTGTCATGGGTCACACAATGCAAAGGACAACTACTGCTCCTGTGTCTTCTTGTGCAGTGAAAGTTTATCCCAAACATATCCAAATGTAGCTACATACCTCTTATTTCCATAGGAATTTCCTTTCATCCTAAAGGATACACAAAACATACTAACATTAACTTTAAGGAGTCTGAAGGATGTTTATTTATTTATGATGATAAGAGGTTCCAACAGTATTTCTGTAAAAAAGATGTTTTATGAAAATAACTGTAAATAGTTTGTGTTTATGTTTAAAAATTTATAAATATTCTGTGAAATGTTGTAAAACTGAAGGCATATTTTAAATTTGAAAATTTTAGGGATTACAGTTGTCCATTTCTTCATATTTAATTGTTCCAGTGAACTAATTTTAATTGTTTCTGATGTAACAGTCACCAAGTATCAAATTAAACGATACTATAGTAATTTAATTGCCCTCTGAAGAATTAATTTGTTGAATTGTTGAATTTGGACATGAAATCCAGTCCATAAAGTGTGAAATAAAGTAATTTTAATCCTTCAAATCTCGAACTACTTAACTATGAACTTCCTGCTGATGACTTCACAGTACACAGTCACATGCATTATTCTGCCTGCTTTAAGACAAGCATTTTAAAAGAAACCTGCTAGCAAGTGAAATTAAATTCATTTTAGGGTTTGGGGCACAACAAAAAAAAAAAGTTTTTATACCTGTTAGGAAAAAATTCAATGATATTTTGATGTTGAAATTCTGCCATATTGAAGAAGGAGGGAGCATTTATCTTGGAGGCTGATTTAAAACACTTCAATCTGCTTTTCAGAGGGCCTGTTGGTTTCCTGTATTGAGGCATTCCCAAGGGTGATGCATTGGCATGTGCAGAGGAAATGTGGTCAAAGAGCAAAAAGCTGTAATTTATTTCTTGTCTATCATCAGTTCACAGTTTCATACAGATAAAATGCATCTCTCACTGAAGTTAACAACAAAATCTCTGTAAAGGATGCATGTGTTTTTGTGTCTTTGTGAATGCAATTATATGTGTGTATATAATTATGCGCACACACCACTAGGAAGACCTCTGATCATATAATTTAAAAAAAATTTAAAAATAGGAGGTATGAAGTCATGGTTTCTGCCCATGAAATCAGTGCTAAGTGACTGATTATGTGGCTTCATTCCAAGCACGTGTGAAGTTTGGGTAAGGTAGATTATGTGTATAAGAATAGCATTTACAGGTCCAATGTGTTACATCTGTGTGTGTGTATGGAGGGCTGAAGCATTGCAAATACATTTCAGAGTGCTGCTGTGAGAAACTGCCAAGTGCCACCCCTGTTACAAGGGCTTCTTCTCTAAAAGCAAAGCCATGTACCTTTTTACACCTGATAGCAATCACATTAGTTCTATGCAATAGTGATCACAAGTGAAGCAATGGGAAACAACCCGATCTTCAAAGAGCCTGCCTTTATTTAGACACTTAATTTCAGTTAACTTTTATAAGTAAGAGCTGTGCCCATGGGTATTAAAGGTGCCATGTGTAGACTTTTTACCGCAGTGGGACTGTAGGAAGCTTTTATCAATGTGTGGAGATAATAACACAGAGTTTTGATTCTCATTTCAGATACGTACCAGTGCAGAGTTGACTCACTGATTTCAGTGGGGTTATTTACAGTCGATGTCAGTGTAAACAAAGGAGAATCACTCTGGTTGCAATCAGAGGTTGCTGTCTGCTGGCTCTTGGGTGACATGTTTTTTCTGGAAAGCACAGCATAATCATTCTGTAGTCAAAGAAGGTCAGAGATACCTTGAAGCATCCATTATTTTTTCTGGGAGGCCTGGCAGGGTAAGAGCAGAAGGGTGTGAAGATCAAGTCACTAATGGCAAAGGAAGGAGGTCTATCACAAGAGGGAAATTTAGAGTGACTGTCAAGCAAAACCAATTAAACTCAGACAAATGTGCTTAAAAATGTTTCTCCATCTTTTCAACTTTGCAGTTTAACTCCACAGAGTTTCTCTGACAAGAGTGAAGGAATTATATTTGAGACAAAGATGTCAAACAGAACCAAAAAACTACCTAACAGAAAAGTAAACAATAAAGGCAACAAAAACAGAAAGGAAAAGAGACAAGGAAAAGAATAAAACAAGGGAAGCTTGAGGAAGAAGAGAGATTTTGTCTTTTGTACCAAAACCTACATATCTTCTCACTTAGGTGTGGGACTGTTGTATAGAGAGCAGTTCAGTAACGGTGGCAGGACACCTCTTGTGTTTCGGACACATAGCTGCATTTATATACATTCATAATAATTTTACTTTAAAACCGGGAACTTCAGACAGCATTTAGAGGTATATTTATAGTCCAACACATCACCAATTATTTAATTTACATTTCTATAGTAACTATTAGCAGAAGCTAGGCAGAGAAAATGCATGCAGCTTTTGTTCAACAATTACACTGCCACTTACCCAGTGTTGTTCAGCTGTACAAGCAGCTTGAGAAGGTGCACCTGTGGGACTTTTTCTACTGTTATAATATCATTCTTTCATGGTATTGCCGGGAGTTCTTGACTATAGAATATACAAAGAAAAGGCTGTACTGTAATCCAGAGAGATGGCAATCCATATTTATAGTAAGTTGTGAAAGGCATGCAGAAACATGAGGGGTGTGGACCTAAGGAAGGGAGTAGGGTGACAATAACCATGGGTTTTCTTACACACATATAAAATGATCACAAAGTCCCCCAAGCCAAACACCAGTGACCTGGCAGCACTGTGACAGGACAAGCTTGAGAGAAGGATTTAGAACACAGAAAGTTGAAAGCATGAGGAATGGTGAAAGGAGAATTTGTTTCTCTTTAACTTATATTATTGTGGAAGTTAAGAAAAAGGACCTCTGTCAGAAAACAAAGCATCTGTGTCTTTTTACAGTGTTAGGAAAATTCTCTTTGGTCTTGTTTTCACAGAAAGTGCAGACAAAATAGACAGAGGTACCACAGGAGTAGGAAGAGTAATCAAGCTGTACTTCCAGTGGGGTATTGGTATGGTTTTATAAAGAATTTTGGAGCTTGTTTTCTGCTACCCACTGAGGCGAGCACTGCATCCCAGTGCTGAAGTCAAAGGTGGAAAATGGTGATTTTTAATGCCATAAATTTTCTCTGCAAACACAAGTTCCTCTTTTCACCATCAACTATGATTTTCCCCTCACTGACCATGAAAAGAAGTGGTTGCCTCAGGTAATTATGCATACAGGAAGAAATTCTCACTGATTTCTGAATATCACCAATAACACGTTTAAATGATTTACTGTACCTTGTAATTGGTTCTCTAAAAATATGAATATTTTACTGCCACTGTGGAAACTCTCCACAGCATCTATAATAGTGACATTCTACAGGACATGATTAACGAGTTTTATTTTTCGTCTAGAAGTAAGAAATTCTAAAAGCATTTTCTTTCAGAGAACATGTAAAAAGATCATAATGTGCATCTGGTCAATGTATGAGAGTTTTCTGAAGGACCAAGCAACCAAAATAATGCAGCAAATGTTAGAAACAAGCTAGAGGACACCCATTGTGCATAAAGCAACACCATCTTATTATCATAAACTTCTCTATAGCTAATTCAGGGAGGAGGATTTAGCCTGTCCCTGAGAATATGATGTGAGAACAGGAGAGCAGAGAAGAATGTCTGTGAAAGCTAAAGCCTAGTTTACTGTAGAGGGTGCCTTTGAAATTCCTTACAAATTTATGTGGGACAAAATACTACAAAGGTGAGCTGAACCTCTTGGTATTCTGGGTAAATGTGAAAGAAAATCATCTTGGTAAAGTATATTGGAACTGAGATGATGCTAAACACTGAGTTAGACACTCACCCTGGGAGATTTGCAACCTTGAGAAGATCCTATCCTTCTCTCCTTAGATCAGAAAAAAATAGAGGATGATGAAACAAACCCTCTCTGTTGAGCTCTCTTTGAGCTGTCTTAAAAAAATCTAATTTCTAGATCACATTAGGAAGGGTTCTTAAATGGAATTAATAATAATGTGAGCAACTTCCAGTCCCTTGCCACCCAACAAAGCTCACAATCCTGGATGAGGCACCCATGCTCACTTATATAATGCAGGGAGAGTGCTTTAAAGATGGGGTTAGATATAACAGAAATATAAAGGAGAGTAGAATTGTTTACATCCTGCCTATGACAAGCAGTTAACTTCTCTGAGGCAGAGGTGGGAACCACTTTCATAAGAAGGAACTAAACTTAATTATTTTCAGCATTCAAAGGGAAATTGTTTATTCCAAGAAATGGGTGGAAGTGAGAGTCTTAATGTCCTTTTAAGCACAAGACAGGTAGCAAGGGTACTTATGAAGGTACAGGAGACTTAAACACTGACCTTAAGGCTTTGTTTTAAAAACAGCAGAAGGTGGCTCTACATTGGCTTTACCACTGTGCCCCATGGAAAAAAAATCTAAATTTGCATTTGCTAATTATTTACAAGTTAGGTCATAGTCACATATGTCTGTTCTACTATGAACAGGCTGTCTGATTACAGCAATATGCAAAGCATTAGGGCATTTAAAGGAACAGGCAAAGACAGAGGGGCAGATGGAAAACTGGGAGAAAGGACAATGGTGGATAACACATGACAGATCATGCCAGACCAACCTGGTCTCTGTCTTTGCTGATGTAGCAAACATCATAGACAAAGAAAAGAGAGAAAAATCTTAAAGGATGAATTCATGTGCCCCTAAACACAGTTTTCTGGGGATGATAATGATGCCTAAAGATTTTTACCTTCTTCACATATTTGTATCTTTGTAGATTTTAATATATAGCATTATAGTTTCTAGCACTTTCCTACACTTTAGAATAGTAGTTCCCCTTTCTCATACATCCTGTCACCTTCTTGAAATTCTATTTAGTCATTTTTCAAGAAAATAATTTCTAACAAGGACATCTTGTTTTGCACCAGCATTTGGGAGACATCACAAGACACAGTGCCCCTTGGAGGGATTCCAATGGGGCAGGACCAAGGGTGGGTTACCAGGGCAACTTGTCTCCTGTTGGATTTACTTGCTAGATATACTGATTAATCATACTTTAAAAAATCGTGAAAATCTGATGCCCCCATGTGCACATAGCTATATTGTGTGCTCCTGAAAACTTCCATGAAAAGACTGCCAACTGCCCTTTATGTCATCAATCCCAATATTGTTTGGAGGGGTTTTCTTCCTTTTCTAGGCAACAATAAAACACAATGAGAGAGCTGCAAAGCAGGTAGAAAACTGACTAACAGGGAGACTGCTAAAAAAAAAACAGCATTGTTGGGAGAAGGTAGCTGTCCTCAAGGATAGGTCTTGAGGCCAATTATATGTAATGTTTTTATTAGTGACCTTGGCACAACGAGTAGCTCTGCCCTGATAAAATCTGCTGATGACACAAAGCTGGGAACAGCAATCAATACAGAGCAGCATCAGAATATCATACAGGAAGAGCTGTGTGACCTTGAGAACTGGACTGATAAGAAGGATAACACGGAGTATCAAGTGCAAGGTCATGCAGCCACGGACTGAGAAGAAGAATGACTGCCATAAACTGGAAATATAATAGGTGCAAATAAGAAAGGAGGGCAAACTTGCAAGTGTTAACTACAGAAAACCTGTGAGCCACTCAAAGGATATGCCTGTCAGAAAAGTACATGCAAAGTGTTTCTAGTGATGCTAGAAATGGAAAAATCTTTACTCAAATGTTTGAAATGTTTTGTTTTGTTTTGTTTTGTTTTTAGTATATTCGAATGTGTACATGAAAATCACCCTAAAAAGTTAAAACTAAATAGGTGCTGCAGTGAAAGAGGGGTCACAAAATACTAATTGATATGTGTAAGAGTTAATGCCAGTTTGGAAAGGATGTAGATTAAGTAATTACAAAAAGGTAGTATCTACCTTGTGCCTGTCTGCACTCACTTCATGCTAAGTTCAAGGTAGACTTTCTTCATTCCCACTGAAAAATAAGCAGTCTTGAACTTAGCAAGAAGAAATATTATGGAAGTGGTTGGGAGATAGATAATGATATATATATATAAAATCATGAGTTCTTATTCAAGTAGTCGAACCATAAAAAAAGTTAATTTGCTCAAACTGATTAAAGATGATAGGATTGTGTCTGTAAATATGAAAATAAAGTAGACATCATAGTTGAAGAAATGCTCTTTGTGTTAACGAACAAAGTACCCTCAATATCTAATGCTATTTGATTAGCTATATTTTGAATGGAAATTATTAAATAGTTTCTGATCACAGGAAGGGTGGGTGGTCACAAGTTTCTGAATAAGAATACTAAGAGCTAAAAAAGTGACTGGTTTTCGAGATACAACATGAAAAGATTTTCTAAATGACTGTCAACACTGTGTTTGTTAGTAAGGAGTTAGCAAGGTGTTCCATGTGTGTAAAAGGTGGGAGACAGATATTTGGGTTATTAGAGTGTCTCAAGGAAAGAGGCAGTTCTCTGGAAACCATTCCTTCCCTTTTCTGCTTTTCTAGTACTTGATTATGGTGAATAAAGTCTTGGTGCGATGCACTTCTGTGTTGTTTTTCTACTATTCTAATCCTGTTCCTGAATGTCTTACAGTGCTCTTGAGCATTGTAATGAAAAGAATAGATGACTTGAGCCTGTTTGACAAAAATAGAACCTCTGCCTATTAATAACACAGTGAGTAAATGAGCAGTGAGTGTATGACTGAGCGCAGATGAATTTCAGTGTTCCCTTACATACTAGTGTGGTGTTCTCATTTATATTTTCCATCTGATTTTTAAAATATAACAATAATGAATCTTCTTTTTCCTGTCCCACTGCAACAACAAAAATTGTTAAGATGGTGACTTTTTAGACTGATATTTGTTGAAATATCATAATAAAATTAACCACAACTATAAATAATATAAAAATAAATAAAATGCATTTAATAATTCCATACATCATTCTGAAAAATGACCAAATGCACTTGTGTAGCATGAAGATAATATAAAAATGGGAATTTCCATAAACACAGATAAAAATCAGATACTCACATTCTGCATTCAGGTTCTCTGCCCTGGAAGGTAGTGCGATAAGAAAACTTGGCAAAGGCAACCAAAATATATGTGCTTCTGGCAAGGGTAAACAGCTGGGTAAACAATTGTCCATTGGAACTCCCTCCACCCATTGTGTTTCCATGGATACAGCAAGACTGTAAATTATCTTAAGGCATATATTTTTGACTGTTTTTAATAGGGACCTCAGTCAGGGAAAGCAAACTACTTTAATCACAGATCTAGATTATTAAATAGAGAAAATAAAGGCAAAGAACAGATGATTCACATGACTTCAAAAATGCCTGAAGAGAGTTGACACAAAATGAACACAGGTCAAAGACAAACTTTCTGCATGTCCCACTGTAAACAAATGTGACTGTTTAATCACAGAGGAAGCCTCAAAAATGTGTGGACCAAGAAGCAGGAAGAAATGTCTGTCTGATACTTATTGCCTGGAGTCTCAAAAGAAAAAAAAGCAAGTAGCTGAAAGCTCAGCACACTGTATTATTTCTCCTGACTGCTTTGCCTGTGAAGATCAGAAACATATTACTTCATGCTTCATTTTCCAATCCTTATTGGCTAAATGATAAAATTATTAGATAGTATCTGTCCTTTTTTTCTGCACTTGTTTGAGTTGGTTAAACCCCTGAACCGATGGTATATTGATTTTTTAAATTTTGTTTTCATAAAACATCAAAAATATGTTCAGTATTTCCCATGGTGGGGGGGGTTCAAAAAACTTAACTTGCAAATTTTAATTATGTTAATGGAAATATCTGAAAATTAATCTCTATTTCTGCATTTTTATATTACATTCTCATAGTTACAACATATGGTATTAAGGAGGAAGCTGATTAACAGAGATTTAAAACCTCTTTTATTCCCTTCCAGTTCAAGTGGTTTCTCTCCTATTTGTTTTCTCATGACATAGTTTTATAGCTCAGTTTCCACCAAATCTGTTTTGATAAAATTTTTTGACCCACCAGGTAGTAATAGCAGTTTGGATCAAAGTGTTGACAGATAATTTGTTGATAAGCAATCTTAACTTACCTACTTTAGAAAGAAATTTCAGGAACACAGCTGATGGGTTTCTTTTCAAATAAGTCAAGAACAATCAGCATCAGAAAAGAGGCAAAAAAATTTAGATTGCACATTTTACTGTTTTCAATATCTTTTTTGTGGCATATTTTTCTTATCTAATCCTTGTAGTCTAAAATTTAATACTTACAATTAAGGCAACATTACCAAAGTAATGCTCCACAAAGTTTATGATCAGCATATTTTAAGCTATAATGTTAATCTGACAAATCAGTCTGTAAACAACCTGATAATTAAAAAATAATGTGTGAGTAGCAGTTCTTAACATTACTGAAAATGATGCATTACAATTTGATACTTTCAAAATGTTCTGTTTCTATAAATTAAGTACTAGGCAGTATGATGTTTTAGTTATCAAACAAAAAGTTTTACTCCTGTATCTTCATGTTATATAATCCCACAGAACTAATACATGAGAAATACTTTCCTAGAGGTAAAGATAGGCTGTGCCTGAGCTATATTAGATAATTGCAGTGCTCCTTAAAGGAAAATTATTCTTTTCAAAGTGGCTTTCTCAGTAAGGTGAGGTCACAAAATATACTATAAATCAGTTGGGTCTAAACAAAATTTGACACTGTTTAAATTGAATTGACTCGAAAGCCACAGAACAATTAACAAGAAAAATGACAGAAGATATTTTAATTTTATTAGGTACAGAGCAAAAATGGCTGTGAACTTCTGAAGTTATTTTATCAAGAGAAGTGGTTTTTTTCTAACCATGAGAAGGCATTTGGTGACTTTTTAGCAGGACCTGTAGTGATAGGACAAAGGGTACTGGTTTTGAATTAAAGGAGAATAAATTTCTACTAGATATCAAAGATTTTTTTTATTTTTTTTTTTTTTTTAAATGAGGGTTGTGAAACACTAGCATGTGTTATCCACAAAGATAGTAAATGCTCCAGCCCTGGGAACATTCAAGGTCAGGCTGCATGGGGCTCTGACCAGTCTTGTCTAACGGAAGGTGCCCCTGTCTATGACAAGGAAGTTGGACTAGATAACTTTTAAAGTTCCCTTCCAGTACAAACTATCCCTTGATTTTCTGATTAATTTCTGTTCATCATCCATGAGTAAATTCATAGATTTAAATTCATGACAAAATAAAAAACCACTTTTATTTTTTTTCCCAATTTTCAAAAATTGCAGTATTGTCATTCACCTAGCAATAGAATTTAAAATATGAATTTTTGACCTCGAGTGTGTGTGCTGTGGTCAGTGTCTGTCATGCTGGGACCCAGGAATGGTGCCAGAAGCTCCCTGGGGCTGGCACAGAGGCAGGTGTTACCAGAACTGCTGTGGTGTGAGTGCTGGCACCGCTCAGCTCAACAGCATTGGTGCAGCCTCAGCTCCCAGTGAGCTAGAATTGCATAGCTGCAACTGGTCTTGTGCTGTGGGCACGAAAAAATGATCTCTTAAAATCCCTTTCTGACTACAAAATTACTTTTGGTAAAGCCTTATCGTGACATAATATAAAGCTGTTTATTTCACTAAAATCTCTAATGAGAAAAAATGGATTAACTCATTCTGGCATTTCTAATTTAAAGCATTTGGTTCCTGGACAAGACTTCATTGAACTTCCATTTGTAATTACATTAAATGGAATATTTTGGAGCAGGGGTAGTCTGAATCTGTAAGAAATGACCCAGGTTTCTTGACACATTTTTATCCTTATTTTCCTTTTCGAAAATTCTTTATTCCACACCTTGAGAATCAGAAAACTAGGACAATCCAAGATAAATTTGCATCAAATGCACAAAATCCCACAGGATTTCAAGTTTCCTTTGTAAGTTATTTGGAGATAATTTTGTTTGGGGAACTGAGGATGACCCTAGAGTTCAAAATGGGTAATCAGTGGATTTTTTTCTAAAAAAAAATGGTGACTCTTACCACAAGGCCAATGACACAAGCAAGAAGAGTGCTGAGGGAGGGAAAGAGCAGGTCCCTTAAGATATTTTAGCATTCTAGTCACAAGCTTATTTCAATGTGCTTTGCATACTCCAAGATCTTCTATGCAGAGTCAGGATTGAGCCAGCCAGGGGAAAACTTGGCTTTTACATCAGTGACAGCTGTACCAGAAATGTCCTTCCTTGCATTTTAACATCTACTTGGCAATTTTGTACTCATGTTTCTGAGGTTGAAAGGTCTTTCAATTTTATTATGAAATGGATACTAAGATGGTATTTTTGACAAGAAAATGAAGACAAGCAGTACCTGAGAAGCAAGAGCTTTGTGTAACACAGCCATTGTGTGATGTTTGTCCCAAATGGGAGGATTTGCTTTCACATCTGAAGGCAAACATTAAGACAGAAATTGTCAGGAAGAGGGCAATTTCCTCTGAGAGGACACAAATCACCACTCACAGTGATTCTAAAAGACTGAAGAACACTTTAAAAAAAGTTTTCGAGCAGTACTTTTAACTTATATGCGATGTAGAAAAATTCTTTGAAAATAGGCTGCTTCTTCTGCAGTGCTTAAGTTCTGACCTCACTTACTGACTTGAGGCTGTGGCTCCTGGCTGAGACCCTGCCCTTTCTGCCTTGTCCTGGTCCTCAGCCCTGGCTTCTGTGGGGAGCCTGGCCTGGGGGTTGTCCACAGTTCCAGTTTGACCTCCAAACCCTTCAGGGGGCTGTGGCTGATACGTAGGTGCAGATCCTAACAAATAAAATCTCTTATTAAGAAGTTGGTTGAATATGTACTCATTTCAGAATATCTGTTTCTCAATGCAAGAAGCAAAATGTTTTCAAATTTGGTCAGATCCAATAGACTGGAACAGTTGAGAAGGAAATTTTCTTATCCCCCATAAATTATGCACAATTTGAAGGTCTTGCATCGACTAAATTATAGTGCTTTCATGCAGGAAAAATTTAAAGACAAATATAAAAGGTAAAAGTACTTTAATAAAAAGTTTACTCCAGAAGTGTCTGCTTCTGTCTCTGTTTCAATTGAGAGCTCATGTCAGTTTTCTGATTAAAATTAGTCACAGTAGTGTCTAATTTTTGTTTTATGTGGAACATTTAATTTATGTTTATGTGGAACTTAGACATTGAAAGCTAAAACAGTACAACTTCTACTGGAAACCTGAAATGAGTGAGTGCATCTATTATTTTTAGAATCAAGCCCGAAGCCAGATTTGGTAGGAACTCTTCTGTCTGCAGGTGCATGCAAAGCATACGTAGCCAGATACAAAACACCAATAGCAAATGTGACACAAACAGCTCCCACATTTTTTTTTCCATATCTATGCTAAGACAAGAATTTCACTTCCTAGGTACAACATTCCCATGGAAATCAATTTATGGATCCAGCAAAAATAACCTCTCTCTGCTGAATACAACACTGTTTAGTTATATGGCTAAAAATGTGTCAGGCTTAATTCCCCTCTATTTTAAGGCTCCTCTAAGTGGAAGCTTTAGAAGACTTACCAGAACAGCAAGCAGGACTAAATTTTAGAGTCTAAACTATGAGTCAACCCAGGACCTGGGTTCCTTCTCTTATTGAAAGGGGAAGGCAGGACACAACACGGTAGGTGCTGGATGAAGGACACCAGAGAATCAGAGGTGCTGATCAGCAGCTCATGGGAAATCTTTAGGGAAAGGCAGCTCATGGAACATCACCACTGTGCTCCACACATTGACTGTGCCTTCAGGAGCAGCAACCAAGTACATGCCAGTGCTTTTCCAAAGACAAAGTAGGGACAGGAAATTCTGCAAAAGCTGTTACCCAATGTATTTGTGAGAAATGACGCCAGCCCTTAATATTTAACAGTGATCATGAGTAAGAAAACCGGGTGTTACCACCTGGTTTTAGACATCTGCTAGTTCCAGTTATTGTGCCAAGTACCAGCAAGCCTCTAAAGAACAATGCTTCCATGAGCTGCATTTTTCTATTGGCAGATGTAGAACCAGCTGATGTTACAACATATCTCTTTTCTCTTTAGCAATATCCAGTTCAGTCTGGCCGCTCCCTGAAGTAACATAAATTGTGGCAGGCACCTGTGTGCTCCAGCTTATTGGCAAGCAAAGCACCCAACTTAATCACAGCATTCTTTAAGCATTTGCCTCTAAATTTTCAAAATGGGGAATGGAATACAGCCTGCATATTCATATGAATATTTCATAGATACCTAAGTCCACTGGGAGGATTTATGGGGACTTTATGTGGTGATGGCATTAAACACAAGCTATTCAAGCTATGTCTGTGAGCTAGCGAACTGAGAGGATTTACTGAGGTCCACCATGAAAAAGAGAGAGTGAAGATTAACACTGGATTCAATGCAAAGGATGCCTCTCTTATGCTCTGGGAGATCATACAGGAGTTGTGGATTTAGTAGTTTGGTTCTTATGAAACTTCAGGCATTGCATGCTGTAATGTCTCTGTATTGCTTGAAAATATATTCTTGGATATTTTGGACTTTCAGCATATTCCAAATGTAGTATTAGTAGTGGTATATATGCATGTCTGAGAATAATGGCTGTTTGAGCAACTAGAAAATGTCAAGATAGATAATTATTCATTGAAAAAAGGCACAAAAATCTGCAATGGATGCTATTCATATGATATTGTTTAGCCATTTATAGATCTAGCTTAATAAAGGACTGTGAATAAGCAATGCAAAAATTGCCAAAATTTACAATGACTTCTTTATGAAAGATATTTTCCCTAGCTGTAAATAGAATTTGGATCTAAATCATTGCCTCAGAATGCAACATGAATACTGAAAATGAAAGGCTTGTTTATATCCACTGCCCTGATTTTATCACTTGAGTACTCTAGATAAAGGACTGAATATCCTAAAGAAGAAGGTGATAGGTATCTAAGGAGAAGTTTAAGATGGACTTTATAAGTTTATGTTTTTGAGTACAATCCTTGCTCCACTACAGTCACCTCTCGGCCTCCACAGGTACTATATTTTTCATTTTATTGTGCCTCAGCCATTATAGTTAAGTTTCTGAATGGACTCAAAGCTGCCCTCATCTTTTTGAAACAAAAGCTTTCACTGCCTGGCAAAAAAAAAATTAAGTCTTCCACCCTCACAAATAAACTCTGTCAGCCATTCTTGAAATAATTAATGAATTAATATATTGGTAGGACCAGTAAATAGAAAAGAAAAAGAACTATCAATCTAGATATATTTTATGTAGTTTATGCAGGGTGCTAAATGAGAAATTTTCTGGCTTCAGCATCCTTCCAGGTCCCAGGACCTATAATGCATTTTGTTCAAAGTACTGTGCTTTTAATGCCTGCAGAAACAGTGTTGTGCTGCCTTACAGTGTCAATGCCTGAACACTGTTTGTGGGCAGGCACAAGAGACTCTTTTCCATGTTAACTAGCTCTTACTGTGCTGCAGTCCCTCAGACTCACAGTGAAAGTGCCCAGTTGAGAAGAAAAAGCAAAGGGTGTCACAGACTCACAGCATGGGGTTTCACATCCTTGCTCATCTTTAATTTTCTCTAAGATTATTAACTTTTCTATTTCCAAGAGGATGCATAAAAATTTAGCCATCCATTTTTAGTTATTCTAGGATGGTACTTTCACATTCTCTCCTACTGTAGCTCTTCCAGTTCAATAATATTAATTGAAGAGGAACCTGAAATTCCTGAAATGGAGGCCATCTCTAGCTGTGTGGATGACAAGGTGACCAGGCATAGTCTGCATGGATTCACTAACAGTAAATTGCGCTTGACCAACCTGATCACCTCCTGTGATGAAACAGCTACCTGGATGGATGAGAGAAAAGCAGTGCACATTGTCTACCTTGACTTCAGTAAGGCTTTCAACACTTACCTCTCACAGTATCCTCATAGGCAAAGTCAGGAACTGTGGACTGACTGAGCTGACAGTGAGGAGAAACAAGAACTGGCTGAGAAGGAAATCCCAGAAGTTGTAATTAGTGGTACTAAAAACTAATTGGATGCCTGTCTAATTGGATGCCTGTCGCTAACAGAGTCCCCCAGTGTTCAATACTGGGTCCAGTTTTTTTTTAACTTACTCCTCAGTGACTTGGATGAAGGGGCAGATGCCGTCTCAGCAAGCTCACTGACAGCAGGAGGAGTCCTGGTGGCGTGCATTAGAAAAAGCACTGCCAGCAGGACAGGGGTGGTGATCCTGCCCTTCTACTTAGCCCTGGTCAGGTCACATCTAAAGCTCTGTGTCCACTTCTGGGCTCCTGGGGCAGGTCCAGAAGAGGGCAACAAAGATGAGTGAGGGGCTGGAGCATCTCCCTTATAAAAAAAGGCGAAGGGGACTGGGCCTGTCCAGCCTGAAGAAGAATCTGCGGAGGGGGAACCTCATCAATGAATGTCAGTATCTGAAGGGAGGGTGTCAAAAGGATGGATCCAGGCTCTACTTGGTGGTGTCAGGCAATGGGACAAGAGGCAATGGGCAGAAACTGATGCACAGAAAATTCCACCTGAATATGAGGAAGAACTTCACTGTGCAGGTGACCAAGCACTGGAACAGATTGTCCGGAGAGGCTGTGAGTCCTCCCTTGCTGTAGATATTCAAGAACCATCCAGACACAATCATTTGCCACATGCTGTGGGATGACCCTGCTTGAAAAGGGAAGATGGACTGGATGACCCTCTGTCATCC
>NC_031773.1:24768310-24892105 GCF_001522545.3 Parus major | reverse complement strand
TCATCCCTTCCAGCTTTATCCACCTTAGGATTCTGTGATTCTGTGATTGTGATTGCAAAGTGAAGAAGAGGTGTAAGAAAGACCATGGAATCATGCCATGCACAACAAGAAAAGGCAGAAAGGTGTGAGACTGTTGAGACTGGGGTCATTCAAGTCAAGGGTTCAGGAGGAGAAACTCTAGCTCAGAAAGACAAATGTTTTCTGAAGGAAAAAGCTCCTGGATTTGGAAGGTGGTAAGTCAATAGCGTGGAGGATCTGCTCCTGGGACTAGTGGAAGTCAGATCTTCCCCAGCTAACTGATGCCTACTGTTTCAACAAATATGTTTTACTGGGGTAATGAGCGCATTAATTTTAGTTTTTTGTGTTTATTAATAAGCAAATGGCTGTTTTGTATTTGACCTGATGTCTAACCTGCTTTCAAAATCTTTTTTACTTGAAAAAAGTCACTTAAATCAAGTGATGTAAAGTGATTTGATGATCACACATAAATCCCACCTGGGAAAGTCAATGAGACTCTCTAACTTCTCTTCAATATTTAGCTTTGACAATAACTGAATGAGTATGTTGCCATTGTGTGAAGTGGAGCAGTATTAAGTGGAAAGACTTGAGCTTGTAGCTGTAGTATGATTCAGGAAAAAAATTTGAAACCCACTCCCAGGAAAGCTGGCTCAGCTCTCAAAGAAATCTGTCTTGCTGTTCTTGTGGACGTATTTGCAAGAAAAGAGTCAGCTTCACAGGATCCCAGCTGGAGGAAGATGTGGAGAGAGCCAGTCAGACACACTGCAGCCAAATGTCTTATTCCGTAATCATAAATAGTTCCTTATTCATGTGGCTTTGAGGATCTTTTTTACATTCTTGGTACTTGCACTCCAAAGTACCTTTGAGGTTTTTTTCTCTGATCTGGTAATTGTTTATATGTGTGATTTGCCTTAAGCAAACAAGGAATATTTGTACATTTTAAATTACCTACACAATTAGAATCTTTACAAAATGAGATCTATAATGTAGCTGTCATTAAATTAAATGTATAATTTAACCCAACCAGTACAGGGTCCCGCAAACTTAGGTGGGTTTAAATGTCTACTTCATAGATAACTTGTCCTTTAAAAAAATTTAGATTGTGTGTCTTAACCAAAATACTGTTAAACACAAGGCTTCTTTTCTTGCCTTGTGTTAAGGCAAATTCACTGCTCTGAGTCACTATATTTCTTATTTCAGCAATGAACTGGATTAGATAGCCAACTTGTGTTAAATCTCTGAAAATAAGATTGCATGATGAAAATGCTGTCAGACTCCTATCTGTAGTAACATTAGTGGGCATTAGTGGAACCACTTTAACTAGGAAAATTACTTTCAACTTATTTACTGATTATGAGATCAGGTGACCATTTCTAATTACAGTCAAAATATGCAGTCATGCATGGGTATGAGACTCAAATGGCCTTTTAATAAGTTTATCATCTGGTCTCTGTGCAGACTTAAGAATTGATCTCAAACACAAAATTTTTATTAATATTTTAATGTTGGATAAGCTACTTGGAACAGCCTTTTTATTAGAGTTGTAACTGTGGGGTTTGTCTGGAGCACTTCTCAAGTTTTCATTATTGGATTTTAACTCATATAGCTAGACTTCATCTAAATTATAACCTTTAATTATCACTATTACATTGACTTCTACAAGCCTTCAAGGCATAATTGACCTTTATATATGAAGGAAGCATTTCTTTTCCCTGTATTATAAAGGTGATCCATATGTGCTATTAAATCATAATGACATTGATTGACCTTACATTCACAAAAGAAGAAAACACATCATCAAGATGAAGCTATAGAACTATTCCTGCCTCTTTCTTACTCTTTGTTCCATAGAGCTGTTCTATGTATGTTGTCATTCTACGCTTTTGTGTGCAACATGGGTCAAATTGTAATCTGGCATTTGGAGGAAAACATCAGAGATGTTTTTTATGTGTTTGTATATTTTGAGAGGACAGCAGCAAAAATTTAGAGAAAGAAAGTCTTATTTTTCATTCTATATTTGCTTAAAAATAATTTATTTTTTTAATTTCAAAACTTCAGATATATTAGCAAACTGGAATCCAATTCAATTTGCATTAAAAATTCTTCTATTTTTTTAAAATTATACAGTCATTATAAATTACCGAAGTAAGACATATTATTTTAATTTTCCTTATTCTGTGTACCACTTAACATTTTTGTATTAACTTCTGGTCAGTAACCAAGTTTTCTTATTAAGAAACAGTATTCTGGTTATATAATTAGAAAACAGCTGCTAATAGTTTGTGTGTAGAAATTTTATTTCTTCCTTGTGAAAGCTTATAATGATAGTCATTAACTATGTGATAAATGATCCTACGAGAGAATTATATTCTATATTTTTTTCCTCTATTTCCCCCTCCCCCTCTTTTTCTTACATGTCTGGATTCCACTTTAGCTTCTTTCAACCCTTCCAATTTTGTAAAAATGAAAGTATTCCTTTATTCAAAAATTTTCATCCAATTTATCTTTATGAGAACTTAGGTGAGCCCACAAAGCACACATGTAATTGCTTTTCAGAAATCAAGAGTGCATCAGGATCACTTTCTAACCTCAATGTCTTGGCCAAGGCTTGGATGAATGCCAAGGAGTAGCACATATTTACCCTTTTCTGATACTTTTCCTTGAGATACTGGTCACCATCAAAGACAGGAAATTGAGCAAAAAAAAGTCCTTGGATTGGAAGGGTTCCAGTGATTTATCACTTGGTTGAATTTGCGTAGGTTTTCACAGGTTTGTTAAAATTTCATGTCACCCTTATGAATTAACTCTTCTGACTGATGTCAGCTGCCTCCTTGGAAGCATGAGGTCAGCAGAGGCTTGCAGCAAGACTGCCAGGCTTCACGTAGGTAAAGCTGTATATTGCATCTGCTCTCGTTATTAGAAATGACTGCATCTTTTCCCAGAAAAACTAATTGGACACAGGCATCACCCAGCATGAAAAATTTCCAAAGATGAGATCTCTGTGCCCTTTCCTTGTCTGTGGTGCAAAGTGAGCACAACAGTGCTGTAGGAACAAGGGATGCCAGGGACTCAAGGTGCTCACTGATTAGTCACACTTGTCAATACTGGGTCTGGTCTCCTTTGAGGTTATCTTCATCACAAAAGAGCATATGAAACAAAAAAAATCTTTCTTATATGAAATCTGAATTTATGTGGCCATGTCAATTTTCAAAAAACCATAGGGTCAGGTTGCATTCTCTGACATCTTCTTCCCCATGTAGGTGCATCAGTTCATCATCCACAGGTCCTGGCTGGATGAATTCAGAGGAGGTGCTGTGTATCTGTGCCTGTCCCTAACTGGACAAAGTAGCCTAGGACTAAGTGCTGGACCATTTGTACACAATATCATATCAGCTATTCCTTGTCTCCTAGGAAGGAAGGAGGGCAGTTTTATGGAGACCTGCCATTGCCAGAGGCTCAAGTGACTCCAGTTTGGCCCACCTGGACTTGAGAACATATGTATGTGATAGATATTTTTATATCAAGAGGCTTGTAAAATGAAAAGCACATAATCATTCAAATGCACAATACCTTGATGTAATGAAAAACATATATGACTCATCAAGAATGTTCACCACCAATTCTCTTTTGTATTAAAAACTAAACTGAGTTTCTATTAAATGTATTTTATTAGCAACATCGGACTCTTATATCAGCTACTCAATTAAGAAAGGTCTTTCTCACCCTCTTAAGTTAATTATGTTTTCCATTGCATTTAAAATATCAAGTTTTTTTTATTAAAATAAGGGTTTGTTAATGTTATGAAATTCAGATCAGTTAGTCCAGGTCAAAAAGATAAATTAAGCATACAAGCATGCTTCTATTTTCAAGCAAAGTAGACATCAAAAATGAATTATCAGTAATTGTCAATAGCCTGGTGTCTGGAAATCATTTCAGCTTCACAATTTAGAATTTCCTCAGTGGGTTAATAGACAATGCACAGGGGTCACGTGGCACTTGCATGTACAAGGGAGAAAGAGAGGGAGCACAGAAAGTCCTTTCCCAGTCACATATTAAATCTGGTTCTAATGGCTTAATTTTTCTGATGAAAACTGGGAACCTTTGAACTTCTCATGATATGCACAAGATTGTTAATAAATGAAGCATCGAAAGGTTGTATTTCCGAGAATAAAGGTAGTCAGTGCTAGAATGTCCTGTACAATTTGGTTTTGTTTGGGGTCAAATTTTTGGTGCTTTTTTTCAAATCTAGAACACATAATTTCTCCAAGCATTTTAAATGTTAATTTTTCACTGAATAATAATAATATTGAATCACATATAGAATAGCTACCTCATCAGCTATAAGATAATTTATGTGTGTTACCACATTTTGCATACTACTATATAAAATATATAGAGATAAATTTAGACATAGACATATAAATATTTGCATATCATTGGTGTCAATTCGATTTTCTGTCAAAATCAAGCTTGGCACAGGTGATCCTGGGTCACCATCATTAGAGAAAATAATTAGAATATGTAGCTTAAAGCATTAAAAAATCAAAGGGGAAATTGCCAATAAATGAGATCAGTTTTGAAGTCATAACAGTTAAAACTCCTAAGTTTTTCTCTGAACTCTTGAGTACCAAAAGTTCATGTTTTTCTAATAAAACTAAAGATTTTCAAATAATGTGTTAGCTCTGGAAGAAAAAGGTTTGGGAAAGTGCTGAACATCTCAACATCAACAAAATCCATGTAGAGCTGAACACTGCCATCTATCTATCTATCTATCTATCTATCTATCTATCTATCTATCTATCTATCATTATCTATCTAGCTGTCTCTCTGTCTCTCTGTCTTCCTTTCTCTGGCTCTGTGCTGTCTGTGTGCTGGAGGTACTTGAAGCAGGCAATACAACTGCTCATTGACTTTATTCAAAGATGATACTCTGCAGTACAAACTATTGGGTGATAAAGTGGCTTCAGTTTCTGAAATGAAATACTGTTCCAACTGAATATATTCATCTAGTTGTATCCTATGTTGCAGAGACTATTTTCTCTAATCTTGTGTTGCTACTAAATGTACAGAACCACATGACTAGCAGAATGATGTTGCTACATGATATATATTCTATAAATGCTGCTAATTAACAAAGCCACATCTTAAACAGCTCTGGGAACTTTGTATTTCTATAAATTCTGCTCTTTGAACATCATACACAATTGTTCAAATATGTGAATAGTTATATTTTATTTAAATATTAATACTGGGCATGAATTAATGATGTCTAGTGACTTAAGATTCAAAACTAGCTAGTCATTTACAGGTAAGGAGTTAGTAAATTGCTAAGCATTTCCTGATGATCAAGGCCTCTGAAGGCATCTCAGTCTCCTTTGACCTCTCTCACTGTCTCAGATCAAGTTAATCCCTTTTTAGCAGGCTTGTCTCTCGCTATGTTATGTGCCAGTTCCAGTCCTCTCCTCCTGTCTCTCCAGATTCAGTAAAACAAAGACTGAGATACCACTCATCTGGTTGTTGCCAAAACAGTCCTTACCTCGTAGAATTTTCTTGCAGACAGTAATTTATTTGCCAATATCCTTATATTTCTCCACGCACAGACTTACCTTACCAGTATCTAGATATTAAGCTGACAAGCTTAATTGGCTATGCCCAGGACAATGCGGTGGTAGAGCAGATGAAAGCAGAGTGAAAGTATTTCTAGACAGATGTAATTAGAAAGTAGGAAAACAAATATAATTGAAAGGGAAAGCTAATGTTTAAATTACAAAAGGGTATGAAAGCCCCTCTGGTGCAGTTTCTGCTTAAGAAGCACAGCCTGTGCCTTGCAGTTGTGTGATGTGAAAAGAACACCGGGAAGCAGCCCTGCTTCCACATCCAAATGCTCCTCCTGGGGAAGAGGGCTGAACATGAGGTCCTCAGAAGACCATTAGGGAGCATAAGTATCATAACCTGACTGAATCCTTAAGAGTTATGTGGGTATTTTAAGAGCCTAAAAGTGCAGCTGTTGCTGACTGTGTAGGAAGCATGCACAGGTCCTGAGAATGAGAGCAGCAGTTCTGGTTGTCAGTGTCTATATAGGTTTTTAACCTAGAATAAGTGGGTATATACAATTTTTTTGTGTTCTCAGAGGGAGAGGAAAATCCAATGAGGTTCTTTTAGAAAAGAGGGAGAAAAGGAAAGGAGGTGTGAATGGGTAAACTACAGCAGCAAAGAGGGCAATGCTGGCTCCCTGGGGAAGCCAAAGTGCCTCACTGCCTAGAGAGAGAGAGAGAAGGGTGTTATTTCTTGCTGCTCATCACTGTGTGACTTTGCCTCATTCTTGTATTGAACTGCAAATTGACTCATCTGAGCTGTAACTCAGCACAAGGAACAGTGGAATTCACTCTCCTGACTGTCAGGAGACAAGATCAGGCTGGGATATTTCTAGCTGATCCAGTATTACACTACGGCAGGATTACAGCATACCAGTAGTATCCTCATGGTGTTATTTTCATGCAGCCACCCTAGAAGTAGCTACAGACAGGATGACTTCCCAGAGCTGAGATGCTGAGAAAGGAGCTGCCACTTCTCCATCTGTCTGCCCCTACCATGTTACTTCAATGCCATCTCCAAAGCTCAGGCTGCCATGAAGTGCCACAGTTACCCTGCTGTAAATGTCATTGCAGTGGTTCCTGGCAAGAATCATTAAAGATGAACATGTATAGAGATAAGTACTTAACTTTTCTTTGTGCCTTGGAAAAAATTTCCTCTGCTATTTAATCTTTTGAGCCTATTTGTACTTGCTTACCTTCAAAAGGATCTTAAGCCTTTTTATATAAAGCGATAAGGATGAGGAAGTAAGTTTGCAGGAAATAATGAGCTATCTGCAGACATTGTGAAATTCCTGTTGAGTGCAGGCTAGTCACCAAGTTGTTCAAAACCTGATTGCCTGAGGAGAGATATTTGCCTTTGCAAAGCTCTTCAGGATGTGAACTGAGCTGATTTAGCTTTGTGAAACCTTCCTGCTCTCAGTTCTTAATCATACATGTAAATTGACCCAACTTATTTTCCTCATAGCTAAGCCAGATTCAAACAGGGATTCAGAAAGAAAGGCTTCTGAAAAAAAGTTAACCTGTTAATGTTGATCACAAAACCTTGTCAAGTGCATGTATTGTTTAGATTGCAGGTTCATGAATAAGGAAACGGGTTTTGTTGTAAATTTGGCCGATACTGAGCATAACAGGATATTTTTCAGTAATGGAGAGACATGGTCAACAGTGCAATATGTACAACATGAATTTAAGATGATAGTAGTGAGGCCAGTAAAATTATAGAAAATTAAGTTATAGGAGATTAAAACATTTTTCCTTAATATATCTGTACTCTGCATGAAGACACAATTGAAATAAACTGTTCAGATACGGAGCTCTTAACTTCTTCTCTAATATACTGAAGTGTTCTGAAAAACACAAGTAGCTGAACAGATATGAAAGGAACTTTGCATCTTGTTTTGTACACACTCACATCTTAATCAAAAGAAGGGGCAGCTGCACTACAAGTTTGCCCATTAATTTAAATTTAAGACCTGATCCTCCAACACTGTTGGCAGTGCTAACAATCCTAGAATCATAAAGTCCTAGACTGGTTTGTGTTGGAGGGAACCTTAAAGATTATCTCAACTTGCTACCATAGAGGACTGCCATCCACTAGATCAAGCTTCCCAAGGTCCCATTGAGTGGCCTTGAACTCTTCCAGGGTTGGGGCATTCACAACTTCTCTGCTCTAGCGCCTCACCCTCTCTTAGTGACTAATTTCTGATTTTTAACCTAAATCTATTCTCTTTTAGTTTAAAACCTTTTATGCTTGTCCTATCACTATCTATCTGCCTGTGTGAAACAACGAATACTGGTGGGGTTTGGGAATACAAATGAGGTTTACCCTGGAAGACTTCTGGCTTACCTCAGAAGAACACACAGAGGTTGTATCACTGACTTCATTCCCTGTGTTACAGATTGGAAGAGAGCTTTCATTAGGTCACAGCTGAATAAAATACTAGCATACTCTGCATGTGGATCTATCTAGGTATATGATGCTGCTGTAGTTTAACCTCAGACAGCACCCCCCTGCAGCTACTTGCTCAGTCTCTTTGCAGAGGGATGGGTGAGAAAATCAGAAGAGTAAAAGTGAGAAAATCCATGGGTTGAGATGAAACGTCTTAATAGGCAAAGCAAAAGCTGGACATGCAAGCAAAGCAACACAATAGATTCGTTCACCTCTTGCCATGGGCAGGCAGGTGTTCAGACATCCCCAGGAAAGCAGAGCCCCATCGTGGGTACCTGTGACTGGAGCAGACAAACACCATCCCTTCAAACATCCCTCTCTTCCTTCTCCTTCCCCCAGCTCTGTATGCAGAGCACACCTCCACATGCTCTGGGCTATCCCTGTGGTCACTTGGGGTCAGGTGTCCTGGCTGTGTCCCCTCACAGCTCCTGGTGCATCCCCAGCCTCCTCACTGCTGGGGTGGGGTGAGAGGTGGAAAAGGCCTTGGCTCTGGGTAAGCTCTGCTCAGCAACAGCTGGAACATCCCTGTGTTATCAGCACTGCTTGCAGCACTAATCCAAACTTAGCCCTGTAGGAGATACTATGAAGAAAACGAAATCTATCACAGCCAAAATCAGCATAGATGCTCATTTATGACATAAATCTTCTAGGAAAAGTTAAGAATTCTCTTGTGGAAGCAAATGAGGTAGTTTATCTACTAGTTATAGTTGGTTATAGCTTAAATATTATTCACCATCAACCTTTGTAAGCTTGTAAGTAGGATTTGCACAGTAGACTGCAAAAAAACAATTGCTTTAATGAAAATTGTTTATGAATGCTACGTGGGATAAATATGCATGTAACTTGGGAGGGGTTTCAATTTTCCAAAAGAATCATACTAATGGGTATAACACTTTATAATTAGATACTATATGTGCTGGTAAGGTTTGGTCTAAAACTTCAGTGTTTGTCAAATATAACAAAAGGAAAGACTAAGGTGTTCTGAATAACAAACTTAGCTAGTGCTACTGTGATCATTTCCCATCAGTTATTCAGTAAGAGTATCTCAGAGTAGGTTCATGAAAAACTGATTTGGAAATAAATCTTTTGAAATCTGCTAGAAATGGCAGAGGAAGTTTTTACACAGTAAATCTTTCTTTCATTTTTTAGTCATGACAATATGTCTGAATCCACTTCCCAGAGTGAGAAGTAAAACTTCCAGTTGTATGGGATTTAAAAGAGACTGTGGTCTTTTACTGAAAACTAGCCACTTCCAGCATTCTTGGTGCAGAGTTAATTTAGAAGGCTGTTTTTCAGCATGATTACCTGAATAGGCTGGTTTTCTGCAGAGGCATAACTTACCATCTTTACACAAGTATCTGCTAAACATTAGTTTCTCATTTTTCCCCTGATTAGTATCAAATACTCAGTGAGCACAGCATGAACATAAAAAACAAAACAAACAAACAAACAAAAAAGACAAAATTGCTAAAAATACATTTGAAGTTACATGTTTCATTGTAAAACTAATACCAAAACAGTAAATATGACACATCAGCCTTGACAGAGCTTTTGTAACTCTATTCCTTATGCATTGCTCAGGAGAAAGAATTTTGCAATTCCGATATTTTGGCACAGATAATAATGAACTTATGACTTGATTCAAACATATGACAGCAAGGAAAAGAATAATATATAAGGAAAAGAATAATAAATAAATAATTAGTCTTGAACAACTAGGACTTGAATAAATCTTACACACATACTTGCAGCTGTTGTAGTTTGTTTGCATTGTACAGATGCCAGTAGCATATCTGCCTAGAATAAATTTCATTGGTATTTGGAATTAAAATCATTGTGAAAGTTGTTCATGTAGGCAGGTTAATGGTAGGTAGGTTAATGGGACAAATATGCTCATTTCAGGCAAGATTTTTATTTTGTGGAATGGCACTAGACACGAGTAAGGAAACGGAGACAAGCATACTCTCTTGCAGTACTGTGCACAGGCACAAAGACTGCTCTCTCCCACAGGCTGGGTCCAAGGTAGGAAGAGCAGGGACAGGAGATCTGCTGCATGGGTAAGGATTTCTTTCTAGAGACACTGGAATTATTTTTAATAATGTGCTTTACTATTGAAAATTGCCTTTTTTCTTCCTTCAGATTTATTTATATTTATATGAAAATCTGTGCCATCAATTCTTGTTTACTAGAACCCTTATTTGACCAAGAAAAAAAAATATCCCTTTATCTTTCAAGCATTAAAAAGCCTTGGGAAAATATCCAAACCAAATAGCCATTTCAGGTTGGGTTTTCCTCTTTGCATGTAAATGGAAAGTCCCAGATAAAAGAGCTCCTACATTCTTCAAGGGAATGTAATTGTCACTATGCCTCTAACCCACTGAAATGACACTGTGTGAGAGAGACCATGCAAAAAGTTTGTGTGTTGCAAAAGAAGGGAAGAGCTAACTTAAATTGTTAATGGCAGCCAGGGTAGCTGCTCCCATTCTGCATGGCTACATATACCAGTAGCATGTCTGCACTATTTCCACTGATAATTTATTGTACCTGGGGGGAAGAAAAATGCCCCCAGGTATTTTGGTCAAAGTAAGATTCTTCTAGACATTGTGTTTCTGAAGGCCTGTACATTAAAGCTGTAGTTTCCCCTCAAACGTAGTTTAACATTAAAGAGTTTAATTCGTAGTCAAAGAGAAAACCAAGGTTTTGATCCAATGCTCATTAAAGCCAGCAGGAGTTTCAATAATGTTTTGAGTAGGAAAAGGTTCGGGTTGTGAGTCTACCTTCCCAATGACTTCTTCATTTCAAATGTCTGTCCCTTTTTTTATTCAGCTAGGAGGTTTCTGTGAAGACTGTATTTGAATGCTGTCTTTCTTGTGAAGCCTAAAAGAACTCACCCAGTTAGGTCAAACTACAGTGAAGAGCTTTTAAAACCATGAAACCTGTGGAAAACAAAGCAAAACTAACTAACTTTAAAATGGCTTAATGCCCTGAAACATGCTAAAGGAAAGTAGTGTGTGAATGATTTCTTGATATAAAGGTATATTCTGAAAGTCACTTTGATGCCATCCTATCTTTCCTTCCTCTGCAACATACTGATCATAATTCAATTCCTCTAAAAGAATTTATTGTTCCATATGGCTGCTGTATTAGATAGCTTTTATTATTCCAACCACAGCACCCAAGTTGGTGTGAGATGCAATAGTTTTGCGCCAAGACTGTCTTTTCTTATTTAGACATCAGCAGTACAGTGTGCTGTGCTGCTCCCATTGCTCTAAGGTTAAAGCCTGTTTTGTGAAGGTGGCTTTTCCATGCTCTTTTGTAATCGTTCTTTTCTTGGTTGTTATGGAGATAAAGCTTATGCAGTCCCTTTTCCACTTACTTTATCATGCTCCAGGTCCAATAGCACAGTAAACAACCTACCAGGCAACCTATTTATCTATGTCAGTGCTGCAAGTTCAGACCTGTATTATTTAAGGTATGAATCTTTTTTCTGGTACGTTTCCCTGGCATCAATTCAATTTATTTTTTTTTCCAAACTGCATTAGCCTGTGTGGGATTTTAGAAAATATCAGGAAAAGCGCTTTGGTAAATAAGATATTTCCCCAAAATAACAGTGGCAGTTGTCAGCTGAGCTTGTGTTTCAGCTATCAAGTACAACATGACCCAATGTGATATTTTGCACATAAAGCAGTTTATAACACATCAGATGTTGCAGATTATTTTCTCATGATTGTCAGTGACTTAAGATGTTTCAAATATTTTCTTTTTCTACTAGCTGGTTATTTACTTGAAATTCTGTTTGTGAATTTGAAAAAGGAATTAAAGGATGTTACCTTCCTTCTCTGTATTTCACACTGAAAAGTTAGATGTGTTTTTTGACCAACTAATTGTGCAAATTGCTATTTTGCACTGAATAATGAACTCTGAGTAGGTAATTATTTTTAAAGGTGGTTTTTTTTTCTTGTGATGGGTTTTTTCTTAGATTCCATTAGCCTTGAAAAGTACCTATGGAAGTGCCATGAGCATCTACAGGGATTCTGAATGCACCTGTGCTTCATAGCTTGTAGAGAAAATCCTGTGTTAGAAATTTCTTGATTCTTGGGTTCTGCCTCACAGGAGGTGCAGCTGAGTGGTGGTCTCTCCTGTAAATTGGGTTTTCTTACTGAACTTCACCTGCAAACACAGACTGCAGCATCCCACTATGCCTCCCTTGCTGAAAGGCTCTTCCATCCTGGGAGAGGCAGCTGGACGCTGCCCAGCCTACACTGGAGAGTATTGGTGTGAAATGACTGTGGGGGGAGTTTGTGATGTAACCCTATCTATCTGCAGGGGAGAAATCACTTCACAAGCACTGCTTTGGAGGCAGGTTTCTGCTGACAACCTGTGATTTATAAATTCCCTATATTCTAAGTTGCACAGGTAAAACCTCTCCTGCGCTGAAATGTCTGAACATTTAACTGCATTCATAAATTGCTGGAGAGTCTTTGTTCAAGAAAAAAATAGCATATCTGGCAGCTGTAAAATAAGATACATAGAATATCTTCATGGCTTTATTCTGCTCTTCAGGGACCACATTAAACATAAAACATCAACCTCCCTCACTTCCTGAAATTCATTAAATATAAAAGAAATGATCCTAGGAAGTGCTTTGGGAAAGATCTCTGCTTATAAAAACATAGCATTAGATCATTTCCTCATAACTTGTAGGGAAAAAGAACAACCATTTTAGCTCTCTCTTTTGCTCCATTCCTGTAACTTCCATTATGGATTATTCTATTGTGAGACTTAATCCTGTTGATAAAATGACTTCTCTTACTACTGTGCTGGCTTGGGTATATTGCATTATGCAGTAATTTTCTTTTAATCCTTAGCAAATAAAAGACATGCTAGGACAGTTTTGTTAAACCAGCTATCTATTATAGCTTTATTTTTCTTCAAGTCAATATCATCAACGAAGATTTTAGAAAACTTTTCCATGACGCCTCAACAATGAACATGCAATATGTTGTCTACCGCTTATAGCATAATTGCACTTTTTTTCTCTAGAGAAATTTAATATAATTTGTGGATACTAGTCAGACTGTAAGGACAACTATCTTTATTTTTAGCATCAATTTTTCAATCTCCCTAATGCCAAGGGAGAGACTTGAGTCTTGGTGTGAGCTTCAGTTGAGTAAATCAAGGCTGAATCTAGTGTATTAATGATTAGGTTTTTATTACAGTCTTGTAGATTAAGGCTCTGGGATGAATTTAATATTATATTAAAATTTTATGGGTGATCATAGGGATG
Source organism: Parus major (assembly GCF_001522545.3). NCBI lineage: Eukaryota > Metazoa > Chordata > Aves > Passeriformes > Paridae > Parus > Parus major. The sequence continues at coordinate 24,878,757 of NC_031773.1, read as the reverse complement.
TAGAGAATTTGTCCTGCTTTGTTACTGCCTATAACATATATATATGTTATATATACTATATATATATATACTATATACTATATACTATATACTATATACTATAAATACTATAAGATTGTATTATGGAGGAAGAGACGGGTGTAAATATACAGACCCATCTACCTTCTTATACATATATGTCTATACAATAGAGCGGCATACACATGTGTATCTGGATATATACATGTGCTTTTTTCTATTTCACTGAGAAATAGTGGATATAGTGCTAATATAGTTACCAGTCCTGGATTTCAGTGCCTACTTATGCTCTTCTTATGCTCTCCCAAAAAGCACACTTTTGCCCTAACTGGGTGGAAATCCCTCTGAGAGAAGTGGCAGCTGGTCCTTCACTTCTATGCAACCCTTTATCCCTCTACAGAGAGTGGCAGTGGCAGAGTTGATGCTGGAGCTGTAAGCATCAGTGTTAGTGATAATGAGCAAACTCGGTCTGTTATGTCTGTCCTTTCCTATGAGCAGGGTCTGTGCCTCCACTTCATCCTCTAGGGAGTCAGCAATTCTTAATAAATATTAGCCTGTAATAAGGCATTATCAGTCAGGGTTCATCGCTGACTGGCATTGAACTAGAGAATAAATGCAAGTTGAAGCTGATTGATAATGACTAATCTCAGCACCATCTGTCAGTGGTACATCTGTCCAAACCCTGTGGTTCTGCATCTTGTCTAGCACCACTTTGGATGGGGCCAAGCTGCCAACTTTGCTGCATCTTGGCTTAAGAAAAGAGCCCTTTAGGAATGAGCTGCTGTACTGCTAAAAGTTTCCTGCTGTTGTGAGGCAAGTGCATACCATATACAACCATTTCAGCAAATTTCAGCTTTGTTCTCTATCAACAGTCATGTAGAAATATTTCACTGAAATGAATTGCTGTATAATACATCAGTCTGACTGCACAGATTAATCTTGGTGGGAGAAACATATTTCCCATGAATTTAATGTTTTTGGAATCTCATGGAGAGCGAATGTATGATCGCAATATGTACTGTTTAGTCATCTTACTTGGAGGGGTGCACATTTCTCAGAGCTGATTAAGCAATGAATAAATTAGGTTTTATCAAATGAATACTAATAAACATTACCTCATCATCACATTTGCAGCATAAAGCTATGTCTTACAGACAATATTTAAAAATTGCTTCAGAATTATACAAAATGTTCTACTTTAATTCCTCAAGATACAAATGCAGATCACCTTAACACAGCCTAAGAAAGAGAAAAATAACTATGCTTAAAATGCTTCTGACAGCTTTTTCATACGCTAAAGTGTCACAAGCTTAAATCTGAATTGCAAAATCTACCAGAAGAAACAAATGTTGTATTGCCATCTCTTGTCAGAGATGATTTTTAAAATCCTACTGATAGACTCATCTACTCAAGCTTTTATTCTGTGGAGGAAGGGCATCTTTTAGTTCTCCTGTTTATAGAACTCACACATCTTCTATTCCTGCCCTTTTCCATAAGCCAGCAGTGTGACTGTAGATGAGTTTATGGGGCATTAGTGACCTGCAGACATGTGGGGTGCCAGGCTGTGGAGCTCCTCTGAGGACCCCACCAGGCTGCAGGGTCTACCCCATTTCTGCTCCTGCTTGGTGACCCCTGTGGTGTGGTCACAGTGACCCACTGAACAGCTCTACGCGGTACAAAGTCAAAAAAGGGAAGAAAGGTGCAGAGCTGTACTCCACAAGCATCCAAAGACATCTCTGTCACTGAGAAAGGGGCATAAAGCTGCCTGATTCTCAAGTCTGAGGTGAATTTGGTAGTCTTGGTACTTGAGAGAAAAAACCTGCACATGTACCATGAAAGCATCATGTGAAAGCAAAAGGAAACTTCCCTGCAGTGCTAAATGTTTTCTACCTCCATTTGCAATAAATGTCATTAACATACATCTACATTTAACGTTAGTGTGAGATTTAATTTAGCCAGTTTAGGTTGCCCAAAACAGAAAGTTTAATAAGACCCAGGTCTCAGAGAGGTAGTTGGTACTTTTGAATAGATTTCAGTAATTCAAGGTAGTCACTTAAAAACCAAGCCACCTGAGAACACTTGTCTTTCTCTGAATGTAAGTCTAGATTAATGAGGGAGAAAGAGCTCTTTTTTCGTAGCTTGGTTCTGGTAAGTGCAAATATTCCAGGACAGCACAGGCACAAGAGACCTATATGGAAGTTTATAGGTATTGTGAGATCTTCCATAATTTAACAAAGTTATCAGTGAGACTGCTGCACAAAAGGTTATTTTTTTGGAAAAAATATTTTTGCTGTTTCAGCACTCTGTGACTTTTCCATGAACTTCTTTTTTAAACAGGAAAATTAAGTGTTGCAATTGATCCTCATGATGATAATTTAGGGCTGAAACATGAAAATAATAAGACATAATATTATGGCTGAGCTGGGTAAAAATATTCAAGTTAACAAATATGATGTTAGATGTTAAAGTGTTCCATTCACTCGAGGTTTCCACAGAACTAGAACACAAACCCTCAATACTTGTGAACCATAAAGATCTTCATAGCGATCAAAAGTCAAAAGTTACATTTCTTGTAACTTCTTTTCTCCTCATGGCCTTTACAACAGCTCACTATCTTTCCATGAAAGAACAAAAATATTACTGTGGTTTTAGTTCAGTTTAAATGTAAACCAACTCATTGCCATCCTTTCTCACAAGCTTTAACTGTATCCATGTAAACTAGATTTTAGACTTCGGTTTAAATGAATGAAGGTCGAAGTGTAATTTGTTGTATTTGTGTATCGGAGACATCTGTATGAGGTTAAAAAATACAGCACAGAAACAACAGAAGGGTCTGGGGAGGGGAGGGGGGGTTGTGTGGCCAGGTTTTTATAGAGGGGTGGCTACAAGTGTGGTTTGGTGAGAAGCTTCCAGAGGCTTCCACCATGTCCACAGAGTCAATGCCAGCCAGCCCCATGACACACTGGCCAAGGCTGACCCCATCTGTACCATGGTAGTGCCTCTGGCATAACACAGTTAAGAAGGGGGAAAATTTTCTGCACAACAGCAGCACCAGCCAGGAGAGGAGTGAGAATACGTGAGAGGAACAGCTGTGCAGGCAGCCAGGTCAGTGAAGAAGGACAAAGAGGTGCCCAATGTGTTGGAGAAGAGTTTCACTTCAGCCCCTGTTGCAGACCCTGGTGAGTCAGGCAGTCCCTGTGCAGTCCATGGAGAACCCCACACCGGAGCAGGTGGATGCCTGAAGGAGATGCCAGCCTGTGGGAAGCCCATGTGGGAGGCTCCTGGCAGGACCTACAGAAAGAGGAGTCCACACTGGGGCAAGTCTGCAGGTAGGACTTGTGACCCCATGCTGGACCTGTTCCTGAAGAACTACAGCCCATGGGGAAAGCCCATACTGTAGGAGTTTGTGGAGGGCTGTCTGCTGTGGGAGGGACCCCACCCCACCACCCCAGAGCAGAGGAAGAGGATGAAGAATCCTCCCCCTTATGAGGAAAAAGCAGCAGAGACTACCTGTTATGAGCTGACCTGTGAATCCACTGCTGGCCAAGGCTGAGCCCATCAGCACTGGTGGTAGCACTGGTGGTAGGCTGAAGTAACATTGGCCAGGCTGTTTTTTGGTTTTCATTATTATTTAGCACTGTGGGAAAAAGGAAATAGATGAACAAAAATTAAAATAAGCTGCCTCTTCCAGTTAATTTTTCTTATTCTGAAGCTTGTCCTGCATGGGTCGTTCTGGCAAGTAGTTTTAGTATCAGCTTAGAGGAAGTCCTTAAATTACTCCAGCACCAATGAATCTATTTTACTTGAAGACAGATATGTTCAGGTCCAACTCAGACATCCTGAAGCTTCACCTGGTAGACAAAGAATGGAGAAAGATTTGTTATGAGCTGTAGTTAAAGCAAAATTTTTTGATTCAGCTCTTTTCAGTTGCAAAAATTCATAGTGAATGGAAACAGATCTTCCTGTTTTGGGTGTGATTGCAAAGATGCCCACTTCTTTTCTGGCCTTCAGTGTATGTACATTACAGTTAAACTGGGATTTCCAAGCTATAGGAGCATATATATACATCCATACTGCATTTATACACAATTTTGGAAGTCCTAATGAGTCCTCAGGGAATATCTGCTACTGACTATGACCCTGCTGTGTTAAGTGCTCAGATTCAAATAGATGTCTCAGCTCCAAAAATAGGCATTTGTTTCAATGTCAGAGCAGAGGTGATGAGTAGATAAAGGGGAAGAGATCTAATCATGTAGTTTACATGCTTTGGTACTCCAAGCACTTGAATTTGTTCCACAGGACAGGAAAAAAAGCCCAAAAAACATCTAAAGAGAAAGTTGGATCTCAATTGGAATATTCTGCATCCCTACCCATATGTAGAGGGCTGGGGCATTCAACTGTGAGACTCAGAAAAATCAGGAGTGGAGGATGGTCATCTTAAGGAATGCTTGGTAGCTTTTCTGGCACTATCTGAGGAAGATTCTGGTTGATTACTCCCCTAAGACATATATGCTCACCCTTCAGGAGCCTTTCCAGTCACAGTGCTGGAAAAAAAAGATTGCAATAAAAAGACTTGAGCAGCGCAGAACCAAATGGATTTGCTGTATGTTCTATTGTCTGTCCCTACATTCACCACTTCAAATACATATAATGGCTTTCTTTCTCTGCCATGAGTGAGGTTTGACCTACCATAAGTTTTTTTTATGGACCAGACAGGGTGCAGAATGAACTAGCTGCGACCTCCATAGATTACAGACTGCATTTCATTTGTAAGCTGGAATTCTGCCTCTCCAGATGAGAATGCAGGCAGGTGCACCTGGGGTGATTGTATGCTTGTGTGGATATTAGTATTTTATTTAACCTGGAATTTACTGGAAGAAGACCATATTTTGTAGCCCTAATAACCCATGCATAGGCAAGTGATACAGGTTCTCAAGTGAAACCCTATAGATAGAAGGAAGGGATCATTTATTGATAAATCCAACATCAGCCCTACTTCTGTGTTAACTGTTAAGTAAAGGGTCATTTGTGATTATCGTATCAGACAGAATGTGGGGAATTAAACAAGTTTAATAATGTGAGTCAGGAGGACATTGAAAAGACTGACTGAGATGCTGCCTTTCTTTCTCAGCTCTGGAGCCCAGGCAATAGGTTATCATCTATATCCTGGAGAGACCAAGAAACCACCTCTTAAAGAAACTTGTGGAGGATTGAATTTACATGGGCACCAAATTATTTTAGTCTTAATGCAATATAAATGCTATGTAAATTAATATTGCAGCTGCAATCCTATTAATAGAGGTAAGAGAAGAAAAGAGCCATATCTGTGTAGGAAGAACCACAGTATCTCTGGTAGCTAACTCCATCTTATTTTTAGTTGTGCAAAGTGTTACAGATAATATTTAATATTTAATATTATTTCTAATATTTTTGTATTTAATGTTTTCTTTTCTAAGGGCCCTTCCTCTGAATACCGGCTGGCACTGATTAACATCTGCTTAATTAGTATTTTAGCTTTTATTATTATTATTTTATTATTATTTTATTATTATTTTATTATTATTATTTTATTATTTATTAGAATGTCTGAATCCCAATGCCATGTAATGCTTCCTTAGCAGACAGGGAGCTCACATTCCAGCAGTGTTAAACTGAGGGGCACAGAAGGGACAGCTTCAGAGGAGTTTGCTCAACAGCCCCCTTTAAAACACGTGGGCATAAGGAGACAGTCAGATCCGACTGGGCAGCCCAGTCAGTGGCTGACACAGGATGCCTGCTGTCTGACTGCTGTCAGGGTCCTGTGATGGGAGAGGACAGATGTTATCCTTTCACTGTCTTAGCACTGTCAGAAAGCATCCATCATACCAAGGTGAGTGTCACTCAAAATGCATTGCACACTCCCCACTTTCAATATTCTGCAGGTGCAGTCTACAATTAGGCATGAGATTGATTTGCCAGACAACAGTAGGAAGGAACAGAGAGGACCCCAGATTTTTTTGGCTTCAGTCCAAATTGTTTTTATCCCTGTAAGGAATGAACATAAAAACTAATGTCAAATGCTCTTGAATTTAGGGACGTGGGTGTTGAATTTTGAATTGAAATTCTAGCTTTTTTCACTTTAGGGCATTTAGATTCAACATATTAGAGCAAAAGAGGATGAACTGTCAGTTCTCATCCTCTGAATATTGCACCAAGCCGGTAGGGCACATTTGTGACACTCACTGAAATATGTATTTCCCCTTCTTTCAACAGACAAGGTACAGAAAACTGCAACACATTTAGGAAGAAGACCTCATATTTGACCAAACTAAATGTGTTAAGGAATATTAGGTCTGATTCTGTTTTGTTGTTTTGATTTTTTTCTCCCTTCATTTCCAGATCACACAGGAACAGTGAAAAATGGGACTTCCAAGAGAAGTTTTGGTCTGCTTAACCCGAACCCTCCCTTCACCTGAATGATAGAACATGCTGCTGTGTCAGCTCCTGACACTCTTAAATGAGCATGACATGAGTTCCCATCTGTATGTGCAGCAAGCCCATTCCCTGGGGCCAGAGCCAGGGAACAGCCCTGCCTTGCACCTATCATGGAGCAAGAGTTGCTGCAGGCACCAACTCAACAGGGCTGAGATGCATGTGTCTTACCTAGATTAATGTTGGCTACTGCAGTCAATTCCCTCTCCATAGATGCAAGATGTACCTGAATGAGCTCAAAATTTCTTGCTTCCTATGGTTTCTGAAACTTATGCTAGTCAAAATAGAAGAAATCAAATTCTAGTGAAAATTATATGGCATCCAAGGTGAGTGTGTTCCATGGAACAAATTGCAATGATGATAATACAGTGAACATCAAACTAAGAAAGGTTTCCTCTCATAGCTATCCAGTAAGACTACTGAACCAGGAGATTTTAACAGGAGCTCAGCACAATTGTACCACATTAAAATAAAAGTGGATTGTTCTGAAAGTATGTAAAAGAAATACACAGGTGACAATAGAACTTCCATAAAATTATGAGAATACCCTTCACCTCTGGTCAACCTTTTGTTCTAAGAAAGATACCAAATAAAGTTGCATTAAGACTGTAAAGCTAACGGTGAAAAGTTACAAAATTCCAGAATTAAGGTTTCTGTGTATCTCTCTGCATTTCAATCTATACAGCCCTGGGCTGTCCCCTTGTTGTGTATGAATTTTGGCAGTTTGACTGAGGATCATCCACAGTTTTTTCTGCAAGGCTGTCTCATTCAGTGCCCTGGCTGAAGAGTACTCAGTGGCTGAGTGGCTCCTCAATATTTTTGTTTTACCCTCATATTTCAGTGCATGCCCCATGGACACACTTATTTTATGCTACTCAAACCTTTCCATGTGACAGAATTGTATATGTCCTCAGGGAATTTTTCTGTGGTGTTACTCATTGCAAATTTTATTTGTGCAGGATGTCATAGTGAGGGGTGATATTATCTGAATTTTTGCATTGAAAAAAGGTAGACAGATTAGGCTTGAAGTTAGCCTTTAATTTGGGCAGCTAATTTGAGGCACCAAAGACTATATACTTTGTAGAATATTTAGTGCAGAATTATTGGTAGACTGTCTTAATCACAAGACCACTATTTCTCTAACAAAAATCCTGTCTTCCTCAGCACAAGCCTTTCAGCCTCTGTTACAGATGCACTGAGGAAACTTACATCAGAAACTTGACCCATCCCAGAAAGTGGTCCACCTTGTGCAAATTTTTATTCTGAGTATCTGAGTCCACTGTTTAAGTTAATGGACAAACTGAAGGATGATGGTAGGTTGAAATCTTTCACATGATCAGCCAATACTAGAAGTAAAATATGAACATTACGCAAAACTCAGCATTAAGTCCAACCTTTGAATGGTTTTGGAAATTGATCTTAAATGTAGTTGATTTTCAGTATCATTCACTGAAGACAGAGCAGTGTGGGCTGCAGCATCATAAGCAAAGAGATGCAGAGATCATGGTTGCAACAGAGCTTCCCCATTGTCCCTCTTGGGATCAGCTGAAGGGAAGCAGGTGCCATCAGGTTCAGCATAAAGACATGAAGACAACTGACAAGAAGACAACTAATGAAAAGTTATTGTCACTTATTTATACTCCTACATCTTCCTACATCCTCTTGTTATTTTTTAGAATAACTGTGGATGCCTCATGGCAGCTGTCACATTAGCCCTTCACCAGACAAGGAGATGGGAAACTGTTATGGCTTTAACTGGTTGAAGGGTTGTATTTCTCCTAGCAACTTTTAACCTCAAAGCAGAGAGCTTCTTTCAATCATGTCAATATTTGTTCCTTAAAAAGAAAGATAAATGCAAGTTTCTATCAAGTCGACACTTCTATTTAATCTGGGGCGTTTGTACCTTTACCCCCTCCAAATACTGGCTTCCTCATCATAATACTTAAAGCCTTGGACGCTTCCCACAGATTTTTCAATACAGGTGATCACTGCCAAAACCTGTTGTCCTCTATGGACTCAGTGTCTCTTCTTCTTCCCAAGCACTACCCCACAGCACTGCTCCTGCACACTCCTGGTTTCTTGATCAGTCTTTCTGCTTGATTTTTGCCTCCTTACATGAGCAATGCAAAGCAGCAGACGAGTGTAACTCAGCATCTCTACTCACTCTGTCAGTGGTGGTGCTTCCTGTAGCAGTCAACAGAGAGCAGAAGACAGTTGATGTGTGTAATTTCATTACCTGTTCTTAAGTAATGAAATAATCTGCTAAAAAATTTGTTTATCTACCAATGTGCTGGCTAAGTTACACAGTTCCTTCTACTTATTTCTATGTCTCTAATATTGAGCTCATCTAAAGCTAGCTGTCTGTGAAAGACAGGAACAATTGACAAGCTCTTGAAAAATACCCTTGTTCCCACCAAGCAGTTCACAATCTTCTGCCAATGCAGCTAATAAAATTAAGGCTGTGAACAAACAGAGATATCAAAATTCAAGGAGCCAAATGCCTACCTGAACCTCTCTAAATGAAGGCCAGTGTATTTATATGACAACCTCATGAAATTTCTAATATTCAGAGCATTCACACTGTGAGAGGACTGTTCTGTTTCTCATGAATCAATCAAATGACAGATCAAATTGGCGAACAGAATAATCCAGGTGAGCTGAGACACTGCCAAATGTTCAGCTAAATGGGAATATAATTTATAAATCAAAAAATGTGGAGCTTGCCTGCAAGCATTACATTCTTCAAATTTGTCCTTGCACATATTAAGGAATGGTGTCTGCCTTCCAAACAAACAAACAAAAATGAAAATATTCAGGAGAGTGAAAATATAAATAAAAAGAACTAGTTGGGTAAAATAATTTAGAATCTAATAACTGTTATTATTTTGAAATGTTTAATTCACAATTCTTACTCTCTTAAAAAAGGTTAAAAACATTTAAAGTACAAAGACTGCATCATAAAAATGTAATGGTTTTGGAGCATCAAGACATTGATCCATTTTGTGCCATATCCACATCTCAGACCACGCATGATTCTGCAGAGGAATGTGTTCACTGTAAGCAACAATTACAGAGTCATCAGGGATCATTTTTTCCCAAATCTCCTCACAGCTATTGATTTGTAGAGATTCTCCTTCTGTGACTGCTTATCTTTCATAATATCCTGATAAACTCCCAGATACAATGATAGCTAGTGGAAATGTAAAATCATACATTAAAAATAAACAAGAATCAAGAGCTTAAATTTTCCATAATTCCTTTCATCCTTGGCTTTTGGATAGTTAAGCTATGTTAGCTCCTTGTGGTTCATTCCATTCATGAAGCCAAAGAAAATAGCTTCCAAGTAAAACCATGGTGAAAATGTTAGGATGGAAATGTTCCTGAACACATTTTCTGAATTTTCAGATGGTGCAAATCAGATAAACTGAACAAATAGTCCCTATGAAGGAGTTGTTTTGGAGTAGGATTATCAATACTAAGAGGTATTAGTTGATTTAGAGACTAAAGGTTATTATGCTTTCCCCATAATCAGGTTAATTACTGCCACTATTAGCTATTGGCACATTATTTCCATTTTGAATACTTTTAGTTTAAATTTCCAGCCATTCAATATTGGTTTGGCCTTTTTTTTTTTTTTTTTCAGGTTAAATATTTTATAAACATTTTGTGGAAGTGAATTTTCTTTTGATTATTTAATGAAAAACAGTTTTGGATACCTTGTATAATACTTTCTTATTCTGACAGCTGCTCTAAAGCTGAATAATAAAAAAGATCATTCAACTGCTGGCACAGCAGACATTAGCCAAAATCCTTTAAGGAAGAAATCCAGGATTTTAAGACAGCCGATGATGCACAGGGATAGAAACTATCTGCCTGTAACACTGCTCCAGGATGTGTACACAAGAATCCATTTCTCACTGGACACCAGGATGAAAAATCTGAGAATAAAAAGAAATGCAAATGCAATAGACAACATCCAGGAGGACAAAACACCCTGGAGAAGCTAAGCATGAGATCTGCCACGTATCTTCAGTAATACTGCAGAGCATTCCCCAAAGGGACAGATGGCAGGAAATTCTGCAATCATATCTGGTTAACCTGAATCCATTTATAAAATCAGTATTACATATCCTTTTAAACTGGTTGTCACTTTTGCAGTGTTTATCATCTTTGAGAGCATGCTCAGTTAAATTGAAAAATCAGACCTGTACTAATTTTATCTGTTTCTTTCCCAGGAAAAGAATATATTTCAAATGTCCATTTAGTCCCACTCCACAGACACCATGGTTTCTTTTTTTCATTACCGGAAGATGCAAATGAGAAAAGGGAATTTTTAGAATACATATTTAAAATTATTCTAAATTAAATTTATTTTAAAAGGTGCTCTCTTCATTAGCAACTTAGTTTCAATTTTGTATAATTTAAGAAGATAAACCTCAAATACGTTTAAAGGCAGGTTATTTAATTTCATGACTGAGATGACTGGATGAATGACAGATGCTTCCAGCTTATGAACTTTTAGGAAGAATCCTTTTGGTCAGGTTCCTGGCCCTCCTCTGATCTTCTCTTTTTTTGTGGGAGCTTTGTCTTACTCTCCTAGAAACTCCAAATTAGGAACTGTGAAGTCATTTCAACCTTTTTAGTAGATGGTGACGTTTTTTCTTGATGCAGCAGGAAAATTGTTTTCCAGACAATTTTTCAAGTTAGCTGAGTGTCAGAGATCTGCAACATGGGAGTACCCAAAGCTGAGGATCTACACTCCTCACAATAATTCTTAAATCAGCCTGAGGTTTTTGGGGATGAAGGTTCACTTGTGTGGCTCAGAAAAGACAGCTTTAACCTGTTTTTGATACCTGAATTGCTATGGCTGGAGAGTTTTCCTGTGCCTGGTGAATCATAGTTGTATATGCAGAAAACTGAATCACTGCTGTGACCTTACTCACTAGTCACAGGTACTGCATTGATATAAGGATTTATCTCATGTTTGCAGTGCAGACTATTAAAAAAACAAAATCCAATTGAAATATGATTCACATAGCAGAATTTGATTAAAAGAGTGATCTCAAGACCCGTGTTTCCCTCAGAGGAGGGTGATACAGCTGATTACATCAGTTATTTTAGTCCTAGACCTGCAAAGGGCCTCCAATGTCAGTCATAGCACTGTGAGTGGCAGCACCTCAGGATTTCCAAAATGCACCATGTGGTGCTCTGGGCACTCCTGGGTGGGGTAACCGGGGGTTTGTTCCTGCTCAAACAGTATTTCTTTGTGTTGGGAAGTCTTAATATGATAATATTATGAGAGAGCCCTGGAAGCAGAAAACAACCTGATCTCTCTCTGGCGTCACCTGAACGCCTTGACCTTTTTACTAGTCACACCTGTGTAACGTGGAGGAGCCAGCTTCAACAGGAGGGGCAAAACAGTTGTGCCTACAGTGACAAGCTGGACACCAGAGAAATTTTGTGGGAAAGTAGAAATGGGCTCCCTCATCCTCATGGTTGATGGATAAGTGCTGGGACTGAGTCCACTGCTTTGCCCTCCTCACTTGAACTGGCTCTCAAGTGTTGTCAGCTTCCCCATGTGCTTGGAGCCGTGTCTGCACAGGATGAAGGGAAGGCCATGAGCTCTGCCAGCTCTGAGGGATTTTCTGTCACCATCATGGTAAGAAATGAGGAACTTAATTTAAAAATCAGGTGTCTACATATTTCAGGCATTGACAGAGTCAGACAGCAGCTGAGCAGAGGTTTCAGGGATCTATATTTAGACTGCAGTCCAGAGAGGCAGTTTGTTAGGATATCAGATGACAAATGTGACAGGCTTGTAAAAATCTTCACTTTCTCTTTGGAAAGATAGTTAACAGATTTTGTAATTAAGGGGACTGCAAATGTGAGATCCAATCCATGCCTTTGGTCATCTCACTCTCATACTGGTCCCAGAGGAGGATCCAGGTGCTGTGTGCTTCACCAGTTTTTTGTTCAGATGCCATCCTTTCCTTGACAATGCCAGAAAAGCTCTTCCCCCTTCCTCTTTCTCTCCCTGAGCCAACAGGCACTTTAAATATACAAGTACAGCTGAAACTTTCATTTAGATTCCTGACGACTGGCACCACAGTTATTATATCCCCAGACTGACAGTTCCTGCTGATTGGTGCCACTCAATTCAGAAAGCAATATCGCTTTGATATATCAACCTGGCAACTGCCTGCAGGAAGCTATTCTAGTCTTTCTCTCTGAATTTCACTCTAAGAAATATACTCCTTTCAACAGGATTTTTAAGGGAAAAAAAAGGCAGAACATTTAAGAGAGGGGCTGGGAAGCTCAGTATGCCCCCCATTGCCTTAAACAAGAGCACCTTTTTGTCTTATTGAGGAGGTAGTAACTCTACAGGAGACAAAGACTATAGGAAGACCCTTTACTCCAGCATTTTACACTTGAAAAATCCAAGTCTTATTCATAGAAAAAGGAAAGGGGTTTTAAAAATTTAGCACTGACCTATATGTCCTTTATGAAGAATATGACATGTTGGTGTTTTAAGAATATGTTGTTGGATGTTTCAGTTCAGGCTTTGTTGTGGAGCTCAAAGGTCAGGTAGTCAAGATGTTAACGGAGCAAACACAGTTGGTAGAGTTGTTTCAGCTGGGAAGATTAGGAGAGAGTTCCCTGGGATACTGACAGTACCCTCCTGCAGCCAAGTTAGAGGACAGTCCACTTGCCCAGTGTAGGAACTGGTGAAAAGTAAAGACAAAAGGATAATGTGTAAGAGTTTATCTTAAAGGGGGAAACTAACACAACAGGAATATAAAATAGCAGGCAAATGAATTTTATTTAAACTGTGAAGAAGGAAGGAAATCTGAGGTTGCAGAATCAGAATAAATTTAGATTAAAGTCACTCTATATTCCTATCTATATGACCTGATACAAGGCTAATTGTGTTCTCTTGCTTCTGTTTCCAAAGTGCTTTCTATTTTCTTCTGAAAAAATGGCATGACCAGGTCTTCCTGAACTTATTTTTAACCTGGTGGTCTCAGGACAGAAATTTTCCCTCTGTCCAATAGTACAAGAAATAGCTGAACCTAAGTTCCCTATGCAGGCAGATGGAGCTGGCCTGACTGAATATTCTGACATGAGCACAAAGAGTCTTGAGGATCCATCCCTTAGGTCTTCTGCAGTTCCTCCTCTTACTTTCTCTTAATGCTTAAAAGTTTCCCTTCAGTTCCTGGGGAAGAATTGCCTTATTTCTAATAATATTTTTCTTGTTCTTAAGTAACTTCTTTTCATAGAGGTAGTTTATTCTCACAATAGCCATGTAAGCCAGAGCCTGTGGTTCAACCTGAAAGCTCTGGGACCAAACCTAGGTCTATGCTGTGAAGTGTTTTGCTAGAATTGCCAATAGCAAGAGCCCAAGGAATTTCCAGAAATGCAGGTGTCTGTTTATGATTTCTTTATCTTCTCTGAATGTGATTGCATTCCCTTTAGCTATTGTGTGTATCATCCTTCCATTTAGAGTTATTTTCTTAAGTGTATCTGGAGGGCAGTGGAAGGCTCTTAGTGAAGCAGTATTGCATGCTTCAATAATGCTGTATGAGAATATTTGTTCAATGGTTTATGTAAGAAGGAAGCAGATGTTCTTGACATGTCAGAAATGTAAGAACACTTTATCTTGGTGAACTGCTTCTATCAGTTCCTGCAGATATTTTTCACCTGCGCACATCTCCAAAGAGAGAAAGTATTTAGAAGTAGTAGAGAACTCCTGAGGTCTCAAAGGTACTGCTGATGCTGCAGATGGAGGTCATAGCCCCTCTGTGCACTTTGTTTTTAATACAATTGTAGATGGAGCAGATGGAAAAACCCATTATATTAAATCCTATTAATTAAATACCTAGTTAGAAATATTCATTATTTAAAGACGGCTGTATAAGTACTAGTTTCAGTGATTTAAAGGACAGTTACTCAGCAGCTTTCTCCAAAGATTTGAACTGATTTCCTTGCAATAACAATGCCACAATTTCTTTATCTTCTGCTATCACCTTTTGCTAAGGATGTAATTTTTCACTTTTTTTCTGTCTGCTTGCATAGAGCCAGGAGAGCAATTAAGTCTCCTGCTTCAGCGCACCTATGAAAGGAGATGCCTTGATGTAAAGGAGGCTTTTTTTAATCCTTCTTTCAAAGCTGCTCTTACATGCATGAAACTGTATTTTTGAATTACTTATAGCCAAGAAGTTAGAAAATGAGGTAACTGACAGCCCTCTGCATCTGCACACCCTCATATTTACATGCATGAAAGTGAGAAAAATAAAAAAGAATGCTCTGTTGCCATGAAATGTTAAGGCAGCTGCATATAATATTAAACAATAATAATATTGATTTTTTGATGTTTGTGCTGGAGCTGGAAGAGCATGCAAAGTTTTTCTCTCCAATTAGCAGGTAAGTTGATTACTGGACTGCCATCTGAGTGGAGCACTGGTGAATCAGTGGGCTGTGGTCAGGCTGCTGGCAACATCGTGCAGCCACCTGGTGTGCTCCGCTGTGCACAGACACTGAGGGGAGCAGCACTGGCTCCTTGCCTTCTACTCCCCCTGTGCTGGCTTTGCATTAATTGGTCCTTGATGAAAAGACACCCCTCTTTGATGAAGTCACACCCCCTAACCACACAATGAGACACCTGGGCCTGCACAGGAAAATGCATCTCAACCTCTTCCTTGTGAACCAGTGAAAGGAAGTCAAGCAAAATTTGCATTTAAAATAATGCTCATTCAGAAGTTCAGAAAACTCCCTCCTACCATAGGGCAATATTTTGGATGGCATCAAGAATAATTTGAAGAGCCTTTTGTGTGAGGAAGAGAAATTTCGGGACTATTCTTATAATTGGATTATCTTTCTTATTTGAAAACCAGAAAGTGTTCCAAATGAAAACAAAAGGATGACAAGGGAAAAAGTTTCTGGGAAATGTATCTATTTCTGGTGATGACTCCCTTTTATGCCCTCTTTGTTGTAGAAATACAGCACCTGGACAGATGGGCTGTCCATACACCTCCCAAGTCCTTCTTGTCTGGCTGCTGAAGGGATTTCTCTCAACGTGTCAGTCATGACTCACAGCAAAGTGGTGAGACTTGCAAACTACAGACTTGTTTTGGCATAAAATGAAGAGCAAATTTTTTTTTTTAATGGAAAAAAAAGCTGAAGAAGGAAATGATCCATTGGGCATGACAGGACCCATGTATTTCTCTCTTAAATACTCATGGAGATTTCACAGGAGCAGACCAAGGTGATGAGGTTGCCAATCCAGCTAATTATTACTGAGATGTCTTCCAAACATGAGTGAGCCTTCATAGAGTTCACAGTGGTACTGGAGATGATGATGAATCCATGAAGGTTTAACCTGAGTCCAGTATCCCATCCACTCCTGTATTCTCCATTAATGACCTTTCCACTCAAAAGGGTTGACTTTTTTAAAAATATTTTTAACCAATGAAAAGATATATCAGTAGAGAGTAACCTTTTCTTCATTTCCCCCCTCAGAACATTCAATGAAAAAGTATCAACATATTGAACCTAACAGGGAGTTCTCTTTGAGAGGAAAAGGTTATGACATCCCAAGGAATTCTCGGAAAATGTGAAACACTTGACAATACAAATCAACAATCTGATTTATAGGGTGTGCATTATGAGCCATATCTGGATGTAAGATGTCATTGCAGATGTCAGTGAAAGAGGAGAAGAAAGAACAGAGGAGAATGTGAAGAGGGAAAGCTGCAGAGCTGAATCCAAGCCTTTTGTAAGTGGACATTAAAGCACTGATTTCACAAAAACCATAGCATTCTGCTGAGAGGGACAAAATGGATATGAGATTTTGACAGACTGGTTTTGTGCAACCTGGGATGCAGTCACTTGTGAAATGTCTTCAACAGTGACTCAGAGGAGCTGGTACTATAGGACCTGCTGAATAAATACTCTGCCTGTGTTTCTCCCACAACAACAAAGGGAGGTGGCAAGGTTACCAAGAATGCATCAGACCACTGAATTCTCTGTAAGCGCTCTCAGAACAGCATAGCCAATTTATAAATTCTCAACATTTTCTGCCTAACAGTTTTATAGCTAGGGTACATTCACAGATTCCACTCACTGCATTTGAAAACTTCATTTTTAATGAGAAATATTATTTTAGTCTTGTATTTTTTTGCATTTGTAGGAAAGCTGAGCTGTTGTCAAGGTTTTCTCAGTTTGCTGTTGTTTTCCTAGAGCTACTCTGTACATTTTCAAATGAAGTATTTCTTCATAATAAGATATGTCAAACTTCATTTTGCAGTGAATCAAAGAGATTATGCCTGGGGAGAACATTAGAAACTGAAGCATGCCTAGAATTAAAACCTGAGGTTAGGCAGTTTGTCCTAAATCTCAGACTAAATGGCAAAGATTCCCAGCAGATGATAAAGGATATGCTCTGTATAAAGTAGTCTGGGAAAATTAATAACATTTGATTACTTATTTACTTTGCTACATTTTAGTGTTCTGACTTGACAAAGTTCTGTTGACATGCTGCACACATGCTCGTGTTTACTTGAGAATATGTATTTCTGAAACCTAACAGAGGCACTACCCGAGCCCAAGATCTGGTCTTACTTCTTACACTCGGAAACTGATTTATATACGCTTGAAAGCTTCACAAAACACCCCCCCAGATGCTAGAGGTAGCGGTGTTAGTGCTTCAGAAGGTGGCAGTCTGCCTCTGAGTTGTAAGAGAAGGAGTGCTTCAAAGTTGAGGGACCCAAGGAGGTGGTGAACAGCACATAAAACTAAATACTGCTAAGTGCTAATCACTCAATAACTGCTCCAATAAAGTACTTAAAATGAGTGAAATACTTACAAGCAGTTCCTTGCTAAAAATGGACTCATGAGTACAGACTTGTCTGGATTGAGTCAAAGGCTTTGGTACACTGGAGACCTTGGTTTATGCCTCCTTCTCTGTCACAGGATACATAGCTGGGTTGTTTTCATTAATTCTAGCAAAAGTCTGCATGAATTAATTTTTCAGCTTATCTGTTTCTCTCTTTTCATCAACATATTAGAAAGAGAAGGAAAGAAAATAAGTAACATACAGGATCTTATGAACCATTGACCTATATTTGAAAATAAAAAAACCCAACAAACAGAAAAATCAAGTTTATGCAGTGGCTTATGTTTTAAGTACTCAGATTAAAAATTAAAATCTAGGGAAAATGACCTACATTTGCCTCATGAAGATTGTCCCCATCAGATGTTTCAAGACTGCTACTGATAAACAAAGATATTCAAAATCAACCCTCACTTTGGAAAATTTAACTGGCCTAGATATAGAACAATCTTAAATTTTGTCACTGTGTTTATAGCTGTGTGTACATAAATATGTAGATGTATATTTATATGTGCTGGTTTCACGTTAGTGAAAGAAAATTTGTCAGACATTGTGTGGATGATTCTGAATGCATATTCAACACCAATTCCTCTATTGAAATTATGAAAATATAACGACATTAATACAAAAAACCTGCAAGTATATTTCAATATTTTTACCATAGATGTAAAAATTGTGATGTCACAAAAAAAGGAAGTCTCATCACTGAAATTTCAGTCTGAGATGAAAGTTAGATGTCTGCAATGATTTGCTGTTTTACAGACATGAATAAGAAGGAAGCTTCCATCCACTGTATTTTATAACTCAAAAACATGTTTGGAACATATTTTCTATTATCATGATTACCCACTCACAGTTTCAAAGTGTGTTCCCTTCCCATCTCTTCCTCTCCAATATTACTAAAATTGCACTGTATTGAAACATCTGAATCTTTGCTTTTACATCTGTCTTCTGCACTACAATCCATCTTAGGGTCTTAAAGCACTTAAAAAATGGCAGACAGGAAAACTAGTAAGTTACACCCAAGAAAGGGTGAGCTCCCTACCTCCATTCTTTTTGAAGCAAGATGTTTCCTTTTTTCTTATTTATAGAAAACATGTCTTTGTAGCAAAGATTTCCCTCACCTCAGCTTTTCTTCTGTTTCATCTCAGGCCAGTCAGCATTCATTACATTTCTGTGCACAGCATTAGATCCTTTAAAATAAAACAATTTTTGCAATTATTCTGACTATTTTGATGCTGTTACATGGTTTTATAAAATGTTTTTTTAATCTTATAAATATTAGGATAATGCATGGGGGGAAATACCTGTTTATGAAGAGAAAAAGCCATGAAGAAATGTTTTCTTTGAAAAATACTACTGCATTAAAGTCTCATTTCAGAAATAGAAGAGTTTTATATAAACATTAACCTTATAGTGCAGTAAAAATTATCAAAAGCCATAGCAAAATGTACCTAACCAAATATGTGAAATATTTCAAATACAAAGGAGGTTTGTAATCTGTTTGTTTTGTTAAACTTAAAGCACAGAATAAAAAACATTCACTTCTGCATTCTCCTGCTTGCTTTTTTTATTTCTTTACAAAGGGAGCATCAGTGCATATGAACAAAACAGTTCCACTCAGTAGGGCACATAGCTCAAAGCATTCTGTCCCATTTTCAGTGACCTGGAAAACACAAAGGCTGTTGTGCTGGAAAAAGAGGGAAAAAATAAAAAAAAGGAAAAAAAAGATAAAAAGAGGGGGAAAAGGAGAGAGAGAGAGAGAGAGAGAAAAACCAACTCACCAATCCTAGCTGTATACAAATAGTACCTTCATCATCAACATAAATTTGAAACCTATCAACTTCCTTGGAGAAAGTGATTATCAAGGAAATGGAAGCATGGTGCTCTGTCTCACCATGTTGCCATTTGGGAAATGCTGAGAAACAACAGTGATAATGAATTTGAAAAGCAACATCTGTGTTAGTGTCATAACAAAATAGTAATAAATAAAAGACAAAAAAAGCCAGACACTGGAGAACACAATGGGACAAAGCCTCTCATAAGGAGAATCCTTATCACACAGGACACCACTGTCTGCAGTACTACTTTACTTCACCTTATTTTTCTTGAGGTGTATTACAAAACATAATGAGACATTATTCTGGTTGCACAAAATCAGTTGAAATAAATTCCAGAATTATCACACAGTGATGACAATTCCTCACAACCACATTGAAATCAAGAAGACAATAGGGCTTGTTTCCACTGCTGTATATTTAACCTTTTCCATAGTCACCCTGTCTCTAAAGAATACACATTGCTTCTTCCTCTTTTATCCTGTAGAATGACCACATCATTCACATGGCAAGAATTCAGTCCTCATGACAAGATGCAGGCATGAAAAGGAATCAGTTTGGGGAGATTCATGGGATAAATGGGAAGAGAATTTGAGCAGCAGCAAAGTAGGGTAAGGTGGAGATTAGAGTCCAGGCATTGTATGGATATGATAAAAGCTGTGGTGACACCAGTAGTGTTTCACATAGAGTTTTCTCAGGCAGAGAAAGTCACAGGCCCAATTTAATGGAGCTCTTGCAGTGGCTAGGGGACCACTGAATGACTCCTGAGGAACTAGAAGCTGTGCAAAAGTGATTAGCCAAATAGAATAGATTTTTCTATACTAAAAGGTCCCTCTAACTAAGAGTCATGATGATTATTTGTTACAGTTTGTTTTTAATGAGTTGGTGGCCAATGGAAAATTCTCAAGCGTTGACATCACAGATTTGACTCACATTTTTCTGTAGTGGAACATGTAGAAATGAAGAGGTAAATTTCCAGTAAGGTGAGACTTACATTTCTCTTCATACTTTGCAAAATTTACATCTGCAATTCAATTATGTATGGCAATTTTAGTACCGCTACTTCTAGATTCCAGATGGTTAAAAGGTTAAATCATTTAGATGGAAAAAGATGTGCAAGCTGAGCACATATTCCAAAACATATAGCACACTTTTTCTTGCAAACTGGGAAAGATGGTCTTGGTCTGTCTAAAAATATCCAGAGGTGACTGAATCTCCACTGTAAGTTATTCTTGATATTATAAATCCAAATATTTGTAGAAATCCTTTTCTATTTTGCTTCATATTACAGTCAATGCTTAGGTATTATGCTTCAGTGTGGTTGACACTGGGTTCCTGTACCTTCTATCTCAGGTCTAGTCATCCATAGCTGAGAACTGGCCACTTTTTCTAAAATTGTTGACATCAGAAGTAGGTGAAAAAAGAACAGTACGACAGAATGATCAGAAGAAATCAGTACAATACAAGAGAGCTTAGAAGTATTTTGTTAAATGTAAACATACAAATGGTCATGATTGTTTTTAAAACTGATGAAATATATAACAGTGTGATACCGTCTTTATAATTCCTCTCATGAAGGTTATTCCAAAATAGGATGAACTTTATATTTTTAACAAATATTCATGCTTTTAAACTGAAGAGAAAGTGGCAGTTCTATAAAAATAACGTTCTAAAATAAAATTAGCTTTAAATATTAAAACCAACAGAATCATGCTACCAAAAATAAATAACTATAACTGATATGAGACTGGCTCATTCAGAACTGCCTTGTAAAAATCTAAGACCCAAATGTATCAAATAGCTTCTCAAAAAAAATGAAAAGCATTGTGATGGGTTTTTAAAATCATGTGAAAGTCAGATACATTGGGAGAAAATGATGCTGGAATCTAATATATAAGAAGCTTATCCAAAATAACACCAATCAGTCCTCAGCAGTATTTTGCTGTGTTATGGTGATGTGCTTATGGGAAAAAAAAAAGGGACATAAAATAAAACTTACTTTAATTTGGAAATTTGAGGAGTGAAGAAGTGGAATCACAGAAGTGCAATTTCTATTAGACTATTACATAGAAATGAAACTATGAAGAGGAACTTTTCTAAGTGGCTAGAATATGTACAAAAATCACATAATTATAGCAACCAAACTGAACCCGGATACATAAATCTCAAGCTAATAGCCAACCTACTCTCTTGTAAGTTTTCAGTTGCAAAGTAAGGTAGCGAGAAAGGAAAAGGTAGTAATAAAAAGCACCTAATAAAAAAAAGCACAGACAGAAAGAAGAAAGAATGGAAGCTGCAGCATTCCAGTGCAGGCATTCATACACAAAATTTGGTGCATAGTTGATCAGACATGCTGCCAAATGTCATGCTCGACATCCCATATCCTATGCTGGTATCTGCAGTTTTGAGGCATTGGATCACAGCCAAGATTTCTCTTATTTTCAATAGGAGAACACTATAGTGCTTTTGGATGCAAACTGGTGGATCTGTCTCAGAAGGAGTTGGTGAGCACAAAGCTTGTGTGACACGTCTCCAGTTAGTATACTGCTCATAATAAGGAACAAAAAACTCTCCCAGGTGCTTTTATAAAGGCATAATCCACAGTTTCATAGAATCATAGAATGGTTTGGGTTGGAAAGGACATCAAAGATCACGAGTTCCAACCAGCCTACCATGGACTGGGGCACTTACCATGAGACCAGATTGCTCAAGTCAAGGTGTCTTTTGTTCCAAAACCCTAAGAGACCAACATGTGTGAATGAAAAGTGACAACATAACATTAGAAGATACTAGGCAGAGCTATCTATGCACTGAAAACCATTAAAAAATCTAGAATTAAAACCTTCTGATTTTTCATCCCTTTCCCTAATATTATTTATTTTTAACTTATTCTCAAGGAGTTATGGTTGTTCTTTCTTTGTTGCTTGTCCTGGATTTTAGCCAAAGTCAAACTTATAGGCAGGATAGGCCCTGAAATGAAGACTTGTGAGTCATTCCTTATACAATGGAAATTCAGGCTGAAAAGGCTTACACAAAACATTTACATAATGCTTTTCTTAGGGAAAAAAAACCCAGAATACACAAGAGAGTCCTGTTTAAAAATTCTAGACACAAAAGCAGATGTTGATGTCAGTGTAGGTTGCATTCAGTAAAACCCATTTTCTTTGTTGAAGCATCTTATAATGTCACTCAAAATTTGCTGGTATTTTTATTCCTCAAGTAATTAATGCTGTAGATCAGGCTCCTCTCCCCAGTGTAACTGCAGTTATGCCTTATTCCCAGATACTGAACTCAGCCCAAGCTCCATGAAAGTGTATTTCTTAGTCTGTGATTTAGCTTTAACTTCACAGGCATGAGTAAAAGTTCTGATTGAAAGCAGAGAAAAAGGACCACCTTTTGAAAATATGTTGGCAATTTTTTGTTTTAATTGAGGCAAAATATTCTGAAGTTCAGATGGCATGAATCAAAGGACTCACTCTGAGGAAAAATTGCATGATTTAGAAACTAGCAGAGAAATTGACAGAAATATTTCGACAGAGGATTTAAACTTTTATCTAGTGTAGGAGTGATAATGAATAAGAAAGAGGTGAAGGGAAGAAAGAAGGAGAGTCCAGGAGATTTGGTAGTTTGTCTTTAAATGGTCTTAATTTTAAAGCACCTAGAACTCAGTTGCTGCTGCTTTAAAAATAAAGGCCTCCTTTTCAGTGCTTTCACTTGAGTTAGAGAAGGTTTACAGAGTCACAGTATTCCCCTGATGAAGAAAATTCAAAACTATTTCAACTACCCAAGCTCCAAAGTAAGGTAAGAAACACAGAACTATGATGCTTCAGACCTGTCACTTTCAGAAAGCTTTCTTTTAATTGAATTTGGAACTGAAATTAGAATCTGAGACACCTAGAATAGAAGGCATCTGAGAGCTACTTATAATTTCCCGATCCTGTGGACTACATTAAGCTGGTCCAGCAAGTCACAAATTACTGTATCTTTTGTCCCAACTACTAGCAATAGCAGGTGAAATCCATAAATCCTTGTTCAGGTTGAAAAATCATGTAAAGGCTTTGTTCAGAATGATATTCTTTCAGCAGCAAGAACTTCATCCAGCACAGAAAATAAGAGCACAACCACTGAACTAAACTAAAAGGACTCTACCGGTTCAGCATCCTAAATTCACAATTAAGAAATACCAACTGTGTTGTTATGTCTCTTTTTTTTGAGCATCCTCTACAAAATCATACAACCTTTCTAAACACATCCACATACTTGACATGCCATCCAGCAGCAAATACGCTGTACTCACAGACAACTTACAGATATTTACTCAGAGACCTAAATGTGTCAAGAAATTGAGCACAAAGACTTCCTAAGCCAGGCTGGAGACGTGTGTGTCTAAAGCCATCACTCACTCATACATAATGTGTGTGCAGCTCTGAAACACATACCTCTGCAGATCTTGAAACCACTGCAAGCACACAGGCTACTACCGCTACTCTTCTTAAAAATAAATTAAAAAAAAAATGTGCAGAAACAAAGAATTGGAGAAAATGGACAGAAGAAGAGATAATGCCATCTTCCAACACTGAAAACTCAATCTACAGAAATCTGAGACATATTTTTATGATGATTTTAGGCTATATAATAATTGATATAAGTAGCTACTTAGAAGCCACAGAATTAAATCAATGAATTGTGGTTGTTTTGATAATTATCTGGTCATTATTTGATCATATTTGTATTACAATTTTTTTTCCCACAGTATGAACAAGACCATGCTCCTGATTCACAGAATTATTCAGGTTAGAGAGCACCTTTTCAGATCCTACTCATGGTCAAGAATAGAGGCTGCTTATCTAGACCCTGGGACCTGAGAGCACAGAACTCTGCTGTAGGCCACCATTTATCTGGCTGTGATACTTTGCAAAATTACAGAGTCTGTCCAAAACAGACTTGGAAAAAAAAACCCAATACACTTAATGAAGCAGGTATTTCCATAAGAAGTTTGAAACATTGATGGCCTCCTGCTCATAAGTGTTTCAGTTAATGTTCATACTTGCATTTCACTGAAGTTTTGTTCTTATGATTGGTCTGTCATAATGGACTCTAACTGGATTCATGGTGATTGCAGATTTTCCGTGACTACCTTTCAAAACTTAAAAAGTGTCTTTTCCTCATCTCACTGAAGATGGACCTAAATTTCAACAAGGGAAACTGCAGACATTTTATCCCTTGTTAGCAACAGAGGTTTTCATTTTAAAATTCATTTTGACTCCCAGAGTTTGGTTAGCAAAATTAAAAACTGGGACTTGTATTATAACTCATCTAGTTATAGCCATATAACTTATTAAGAGCAGTTCTCTAATAACTGCTCTAGCCCTAAGCAGTTTTCTCTGGTTTATGAATAAGAAAAATTGGTCCTAGCTAAAGGATCAATTGAAACAAAGGATCAACTGAATCAGGGCTCAAAATGTCACCTGTGTTTTGCAATAACAGCTTACCTTATGTGATGTAAAAGATGAGTTAAGTACAGTCCTTTCTGTACAGTTGGACAGGTCATCGTACCATTAGCACCTGCAAAGCAATAAGGAAATCCACATCAGGCAGCATGGATTTACCATCAACAAATTACATCTAGCTAATCTAATTTCCTTCCACAGCAGGATGGCATGTTATGTGGACAGAAAAACATTCTGTCTCATGAAATTCTCATAAACTAGTAAGGTAATGTCAGTCTAACTCATAAGAAAACATAAAAATACCCGAAGACTGCAATTATCAATTGTTCACTGTTAAGACAGAAGAATGTAAGAGAAAGAATTTTTAATTAGTCAATTTTATAGTTTTGTTAAATATTTTCTTTAAAAATTTGAATGATAGAGCAGTGAGTTTACTCATTAAGTTTGTTGCTGGTACAATACTGTGAGGGACAGCCTCTATGTTGGAGAATTTAAACTACATTCAAAATAGGCCTGTTAACTTTGAGGAGTGGAATAAATAAAAAGATGAAATTCTGAGCTGACCTATAGGAAGTACTACAGTTGTGTGCATAACATTTAGAAAGGAAAGGTCTGGGTTACACAAGGCTGCAATGTCACGGTACTGTGAAATGGTGACCAAGATGAATAGACATAGAAAGGGAGTATGGCCTTCAAAATATACATAATCATCTCACTGCTTATCAGTGCACTGAATATTGAAAATATACCTCACTGGAGTATTGTCTTGGTTTTGGGCAGGACAGAGATCATTTTTTCACAGTACCCAGGCAGGGGTGAAGCCTGGTGCTCTGTGGACATGTCTAGGTTGTTAATTAATAACACCTATATCATCACAAGGACTCCT
Source organism: Parus major (assembly GCF_001522545.3). NCBI lineage: Eukaryota > Metazoa > Chordata > Aves > Passeriformes > Paridae > Parus > Parus major. The sequence continues at coordinate 24,853,206 of NC_031773.1, read as the reverse complement.
GCTTCTGAGAAGGAGGGGTGTGGCTTGTATTGTGGGCAAAGTGTGGTAGGTGGAGGGTCTGTCTGCTACTGTTTTTTGTTGTCCCGGGCTTGGTGAGCATTTTTGCATGTAAGTCGTCCTCTCTATGTAGATTTTTGTTATTTGTGTTGTTGCTGTTTTCTTACCTCATTGCTGTTTCCAGTAAACGATTATTATCTCAATCCATGGTCTTTGCCTTTTGTATCTCCCACGATATGGGGCAAGGTGCATATTGTATTTTGGGTTTTCTTAGGGGGAATACTATTCTGGGGGATACCATTCCTAAATCACAAGTATCATATCCAATGTAGAATATCATCATCAGTAAAAATGTGGACCAGCTGCTTGGCCTAGAGGAAAAGAATGCAAGTTTTCAGAGGACAAATAAATATTCTCCAGGGAAAGGGTTAGACAGGAGTGCAGTTGGTTAGTCTGGAGGAGAGAAGGTAGACAGAATGTGTGTCATTATTCTTAGCATCTATATTGTGCTGCAAGGAGAGCACAAACATCCAACTTTGCAAGTTCATGGCAAGCAAGACAAACTGTGGGCTTAAACTGAAGCATGGGGAGTTTAGTGTGTTTAGGCTTTACAGCCTCTTCAGGAACCTCCCATAAATAACATGGAAAATAATCAAATTCCAGTAGCTTTGAGAAAGAATAAGATAGAAAATGATAAAAAAGAACTACAATAATTAAGATGCATAAAAGGAAAAATACTATGCCTGGCAATATTATTTTATTCATCAGAAAGAAGAACAGGGAAAATAATGTCACAGATGTGATTAGGCTAAGATCTTTTATTTAATTAATATCCAACATTTTTCTGTCTGTTTAAGCGGTTTTCACATCCTTAATAACCTACAGTGTTTAATTAATGCAAACACTTCTATTAAGAAGATATTTTAGTACTAATTAAATGATTATGGTGGAAGAAATTGAACAGCACCAAACAAGCATCTTCAGTGTTCACTGAAGATTTCAAATGTGCTTTCACTAGTTGCTGTGACCAATCTCAAAGGAAAAGGGAGATACCTCAAGCAAGGAGATAATAGACTTTCTTTAAAATAAAAGAATTCTTGAATTGTTTTTTAGAATCTCCATTTAGTTTTAAAATATAGCTGCTTCATAGTTTATTGCTTTCAGTATTTCTTATATATGCAAGGGTATCTTGGTTTTTTTTTTTAAAGTTTTGAACCAGTTCTTTGGAAGCAGATGGAAGCATTTTCTGCTACTTAGTTTTTGAAAATCTGAACTGTAGCTTCTGATTTGTATATTATTTTTATTTGTCAGATGTTCTGACCAAGACAGAATAAATATAGAAACATCTACTGTAACAATAAAAAGAAGAAAGCAAAACATGTCTCCTATACAAAGCGCTTACTGTTCTTTTCCCATGATAACTATTATGTGTTTCACTCAAATTTGGAACCAGTGGCCTTGAAAGCTAACTGGCTGCAGACCAAAGATGACTAAACCACAAAGTATATTATATATTAATTTATTAAAAAAATCCTTGAAATGTAACATATCTCCAAGACTGAAGTCTTTGAAATCAAATTGGGTCTTTTCCCTCTGTTCTAATATATAGCTTGAGCTGTACTGAACATGATCCATACAAACTGTGCACTACATACAGCCTACCACTATTCTGAGGATTAGCAAAATAAGGCATAACAATATCAACCAGCAGCAGCAGCAAATAAACCCATTTCAGCAGCAGGGTGCTGCATAAGTTTCAGGGAATATAGAATGTTTCAGTTATAGGCCAAATGAGTAATATTGTGCTGTGCTAGCCAGGCTGAAATTAGCTTCACATTTTTAATCTCCATCTTTACAACCTATAGAAAACCAACTAATACACTAGGACTTTCATATGTCATTGTTGAAGTCTGAGAACTTTCCATCCAAAAAAGCTTTGATTTAAATCAGAAGTGTAACTATACTGTGCAGTCTTCTTCTCCTCCATTGATTTTGTACTGTTCAAACAGATAAATTTTGGCTAAAAACAAATTATGGAGAGTTTCGTATGCTTTGTGGGGTTTTGGGGTTTTTTTTTTGTTTTTTTTGTTTTTTTTTTAAATAGAGAAATCAAAATACCTCTTTTATTTTAAGAACATAAGCTTCCCAAAGCTTTTGTTCTTGTGTGGAATCTTTTTTTTTTTTTTTTTTTTTAGTAAAGGTCAATAGGACAAAGCCAGAACCATGGCTTCCCATATATTAAAACTAAAGTACTTCAAAACTCTACAGTCTCTGAGTTTCTCAAAGACTGAAAAACTACATTTAGATTTCCTCAGGCTTTTTTACTGCAACAAACAACAGTTTTCACAGAACATGTCTAGCCATTCCAGTTCTCTTTATTTGCATATGTACATAGAAACATGCTGTGGTTATTTAAAAAATAAAATTACTTTCTTTGATTCAGCATGGTTTAATAATCTGGTGTGCAACATGCAAGGTTATTTTCTTTGTTTTGCTAAATAACTTATCCAAATGCCCAAGGAAAAATAAGGAAATACTCCTGATGAATACTGCTACTACGAAGAATATAAGAAGAAGCTGGGTTACATTTTAGAGACAAGATTCATTGTAGTGTAACATTCACAGCTTGAGGAAAGCAGCTTTAGTGTTCACTCAGCCCTGCTTCCCAAGTAGAAATAACGAGATGGTGAGAAATTATAAACTCTCAGCATACCCATTTTATGGTTAGGTTTTCTCCTAGACGGCTTGCAACACCTACCTTGTGAATCCTTACTAATTTTAAAGACTAACTTTTTACTTCCTATGACTCCAAAATTAATGATCCAATTTGGAAATTTGGAGCTGGGTCAGTTAAACTGTACCATTTAATGAAATTTAAGCAATTATGCTATTCTGAATTCCAAAAGCATTTGATGAAAAATTCTCACCAAAAGACTAAAAATAGTTCTATCAGTAGAACTAACTCTGCATAATTTTTGTATTGCCACAAAATATACTGTTAAAGGAAGTTTCCAGAAATCCTGTTTTAACACTTAAACCTAGATTATTTTGCACTAGATTCCCAGCCTTACTTAAATTATTCTGTGTTTGTAGTATTACTGGCTAAAATATATGAGTAGTTTAAATTTATAAGTGTCAATTAATAGCAGTATTTTTTTGCTACTAACACACTTGCTGCAAGTGATTTCCTGGCATTGATATGCAGCACATATGTTTCTTCTAAGAATAACTAAGAAACAATCTGCCTAGAAATTATCTACCCCTGGCTCTATAAAGGACTGTTCATCTATATTACCAAAACTGACAGCTGGCTCTAGCCTATTTACAAAAAAACCCAAACCCCACTATTTTCATTACTGTTGCTGTTATCATGCAGACACTTAAAAGCATGCAAATTCTATCAAAGAACCATCTTAGCATAACCATTCCTGTAATGAAATGTTATCATCCTAAATAATTTCATGCAAACTACATGATGAAACTGTGTAACAAACCCAATACTTATATCCATTGCTGACTTTATGAATAAGTAACTTGTACTCATCTCTCCCATGCATGCTTTACAACAAAAAAGCCATCTGCCATCCATCACAAAAGGCTGTCATATATTTTTGGACACAGTGTTATGCAGGTGTCTACAGACCATTAAATTGGCTTCCACATTTTGGACCCACATTGTGGGCCTTGTTAAATATTTGCTACCTTATTTTAAGCACCCAATTTTCCATCAGATAACTTCTCTAATGAGTAAATGTCTGATTATGCATCTGCATATACACCAATAATATCATCATCGTATCAGCCTGCTGCCTGCTAGCAAGCCATAAAAAATGTAGTTTGATAAGGCATAAAGCAAAACAGCCTGTGGAGACCCCAGCTAATTTTAATTCTCTAGTTACAATATAAGACAATCCACCTGAATTTAAATTTTGTACTTTCAAAGGAATGAGGCTGAGAAACGTGTATTTTCCTTTCTCCCACGTATACCTCAAATAAAACAGCATTTATTGGACTAGGGAAACAAATAGCAAGCTTTTACATAACAGAATGCCCATGCCAGATGTAAGCATCTTGGAACTGAGTCCTAATTCCAGGGATAATTAGTTATACAAAGGGAACTCCTTCCATAGGGAAGAACAAATAGACATTTACTTTATATATACTGAACTATTCAGGAGATTGTCTGAAGAGGCAAATTCTAATCTGTTCCCCAAAGCAGGAAAATGAGGATGTGAACATATGTTTCTGCCACCTACATAAACATATAGAGAAGCAGACAAAAAAGGCAGAATAAAGGAACAGGTAAAGCTGTCTGTGTTTGTCTGTGTTTGACATGAAATGGGACTGACATGGCTTAGCAGGGAGACTTGTTCCTCTTGGCTGTTTAGGGTCAAAGCATGGACATGGCTATTCTAGATGGCAATTCAGAGCACTTTACAAAGACGCCTGTTCTAAACCATGCTCTCTCCTCTTGCTATATAAACCTAAATTAAGCATATAAAGTAATACTGCTCTTAGCTGGGTAATATTGGGCAGTGTGACAAATTTGGAGAGCAAAGCAGGAAAAAAGGTAATACTTTCACCCATAATATCTATTGTCTCTTTCTCTCACATTTTTTTCTAAATCTCAAAATAGGTGCTGTTGATAGATATTTAGTGCCTGTCTCGTTCAAATCAATCTCTGCTGTGGTAAATCTCACATCACCTGAGGAAATTATTTTTGCACAGATTCTCTTGATAAAGATGATCTTCAAACCAACCATATAAAGCAGAGAGGGTCTATTTCTTTGTCTGTGTGAGTTGCATTATTCACAGGAAAATGTTAGTATAAAAGTTGGACCAAATTTAAGCATTTTAATTAATGTTTAAGCTATAAACATTAATTTAAAATATCATCCTAAGCCCCCTTTATAGCTAGAGCCCACCAGAATGACCACTACCTTGGATGCTCAGGGGAAGACTCACTTGTCAGAATCCAGGTGTCTGCTGTCATTTTTGGCACTTCAGATTAGCAGAATGCCTGTCATATGGCAATGGATGTCCCACCTATCTTGCATCCCATCTGACAAGCACATGCAGGTATTTGGAACTCAAGAAGCTCAAGACAACAATTTTGGGGAAACTGAATCTTCATTTTTGCAGACAGTAAGATGAATTGCCTGATAAAGAGACCTGTTTCCGTTGATTATAAAATAAATCTGTGATAATCTGTTTTGAGCTGGGTGCCTAACTCTTAGATGTCTCAGTGAGAGCAAAAGAATCTCAGCTTCATGAAGCTTTGGCATTAAATAATGAGGTCAAATGAGCACAAAGAAATGCTGAACTGTGATTTTATATGCACTGCTAGAAGAAAGTGATCAAAACATTATGATCAATAATGGGGGGGTATCATTGAAGATGTGTCTGCTGCATTTTGTAACCATCTTTTTTCTCAAGAGCTTCTACAACCATTTTCAAAATGCTAGTATGGTGTTTTGTAATGTATTTGACACAGCAGAAGTGGATATAAATAATTTTTTCCCCATTATCCCTACTTAAAGTATACAAGATGAGGCTACTGTTATACTTTTTGCATTTGAAAGCAACAGAATACTCAAATAATTTATTCATTAAAAATTGCAAGCAATAACCTCAGATTTATGAATCTTAAAAATTATTTCAGGTGACAAAAATGTCTTTTTGTGTTAGTTTTTTTGTCAGTCTCAGGGTTACACATTTCTTAACCTTGGATTATATCTCAGAAGTATCAACTGCCTTAGTGAATATTGCATTGCCACTTGCATAGATATTCTGTTCATTATGGCACAGTCTCACACTATAGGTAAGTCAAAGAAATATATATTATGTATGCACAGATATTGAGAAATAAAGTTGTCAGCATCATTCAGTATGTCACATAAATATTTCTCTTAGGAATTATCTTCTGCTCTGTGGAGTTTTGTATTTGTATTCATGTCTCCCTTCTGATAAAATGCAAGATTATATAAATTCTGTTTTCCCCTCAGTGTCTGCATAATATTCTAATTCTGTTGTGCTTTTTGTACTTCCTCTATCATGTACTTCCTTCACTGTTTCACTGTTTTCTGAATTTCATCAATGCTTATTCCCTGTTTTAAATTACTTTTTGCCACTCCAATGCATAAACCTGGTCTTGATGCACACTTTATGTGGTCTGCTTCTCTTCTTTCAATCTTTTTGAATTTCAACTTTAATTAAAATATTAAAAATAGAAACAATATTTACAAAATTATCTGGGTTCTGGAGGTGTTGATTTCATGATTTACACTGCATTCATTTTTTTAGAGGAAATTAACATTTTAGTTGCTGTTCTGACTCCACATTCTTGAGTGTGTGATTCATAGTACTTGCTATGAAAATATCTGATACTTGTCCATACACAGCATGGTTAGACTAGAGAGCAAGGATATCTCTTCAATTATGCAATCAATCCTTTAAAACACCTTTAAAGTTTTCTGCTGTCTTTACATGGCTGGATGAGTTGGATATAACTCAGAGATATCTTGCAGTTTTTTACCTGTATACAGCACTCCTGATGGCATTCTGTAGTCCCCTCTTTTATCTCAGAAGAAAGAGGGCAATTTAACTAAAGTTACCAGAATATTCCTGTATTTTTGTCCTTTTCAGAAAACTAAGTTAGGGCAAAAACAATTGGTCAAACCCTTGTCCATATCTCGGAGAGAGAAAACCACCCCAAAGGAAAACAAACAAGTGTGTGTGTACTAGGTAGCAGCTGTCTTCTTTTTGACCCACCATTCTTCTCAACCTATAGCAGAGTTCCCCCCATTGTATTTTAAATTTGTAAATTAGCATGGTCAGTAAATGAGCTTGTCTCAGTATATTTGAATTTGGTCAAGTTTTGTGCCACATTGTTTAAATAAAGAAATGTAAATCTGTAATAAAATTGTCTCTACTTCTCTGTGTATTTTCTAGAGAATGGAAGCTTCAGAAATAATTTTCTGGGCTGCATGAGTCACAAACACCTTGTTTCTAAATGCTATGTCTTCTAGATACTGAAAGGGAATAGCAAACTGGGTAACTTTCCCAGTGCAAATGCTTGCCTCTGCATGACAGTAAATTTTTAACCATTTCAAAAGTGGGTATCTCTACTGGGAAAAATAAAGATTTTGCTACTTTTTCTTTCTGTGTGATGCTTTTCTTTTGTGTTTTCTTGCTTTCTTGCAGGAATTACTTCCCAGTATTTCAGGAACTTTGATAGATGAAAAGATAATACCACTGAGACACCCTTTAAATGGAAGTCTTTAATTTTTTACTGGTTTTACAGCCTAACATTCCAGGCAAAGTTAATTTCTACAGGTGGCTGTGTCACATAATTTGTGCCTATCTTTTAGAAGCAGAAAAAAAAAAAGTGTGGCAATCTCTCCATCAGGAATATGAATAGAAAATTGAAGTTAAAAGGTAAGTTGCACTGCTGCAGCAACAGGGCTGAATTGGAAGGCTAAACTGTTCCAAATTTTTTCTGTGGCAGGATATATCCTGGTTCTTGAATGAGGATGCTTAAAAGTTAAATACCAGCTCAAATAAAGGAAAACAAAGAGGTTGACTGGGGAAAGATGGCAAACTATCTCTGGGATGCTGTATTCATCAGTCATTTTTACACCACTTCAAGACCCATTGTCATACAGTAAAGTCATTCAGACAACTTACTCTTCTTAAAATAAATTTTCTTTGATTATCGGTAAAATAGTGAGATTATGGTGGCCAGCCAACCTGATGACTCCCAAATACTTGTACCACTGGCTGTTTCCAACCATTCCAATCAGAAACAGCTGAATTGCTAGGAATGTAGAAAAGGTACAGCTGAATATCTACTAGCTACTGATTGAATATTAATTCTATTTACTTAATAAATGAGTGCTAGACAATCTAGGAGCATAGAGGGCAATGCTGGAACAATTCTGATCTGGAAGATGGATAGATTTTCACAGAATCACATAATCTGAGCTGAAAGGGACCCACAAGGATCACTGAGTCTAACCCTCAGCCCTGCAGAGAACCACCCCCAAAAGTCATACCATGTGTCTGAAAGCTTCTAGAACTCTGTCAGGCTTGGTGTTATCTGTGACCACTTCCCTGGGGAGCCCATTCCAGTGCCTGACCATCCTATAGGAGAAGACCCTTTTTGTAATATCGAACCTAAACCTCCCCTGACACAACTTCAGGCCATTCCCTTGAGTTCTGTCACTGGGCACCACAGAGAAGAGATCAGTGTCTGCCCTCCTCCTCCCCTCATGAGGAAGTTGTAATTGAAGTGAGGTCTTCCCTCAGTCTCCTTCAGGCTGAACAGACCAAGTGACCTCAGCCACTCCTCAACAGGCTTCTCCTCAAGACCCTTCACCTTCCTTTTTGTTCTCTTTTGGATGCTCTCTAATAGTTTCATATCCTTCTTTTATTGTGGCACCCAGAACTGCCCCCAGCACTGGAGGTGAGGCTGCCCCAGCTCAGAGCAGAGCAGGACAATCCCCTCCCTTGCCTGGCTGGCCATGCTGTGCCTGATGCCCCCCAGGACAGGGCTGGCCCTCCTGGCTGCCAGGGCACTGCTGGCTCACATTCAACTGGCCATCAACCAGGACCCACAGGTCCCTTTCTGCAGTATCTCATTCCCCAGTCTGTCCATTTGTACATCCAGAGCTGCCCCATCCCAGGTGCAGAATCTGGCCAAATCTTACCTTTGTTAAAATTCATATAATTGTTGATTTCCCACTCCTCTAGCTTGTTAAGGTCTCTCTGCAGGGCCTCCCTGCCCTCAAAAGAGTCAGCAGTTCCTCCCAGTTTTGTATCATCTGCAAACTTGCTCAGTGTCCTTTCCTGTACAATGTCCAAGTCATTTATGAGGATGTTGAAGAGCACAGGGCCAAGGATGGAGCCTGTGGAACCCCACCAGTGCCAGATCACCAGTCTGATGTCACCCCAGTCACTGTAACCCTTTGTGCCCAGCTCATGAGCCAGTTGCTCACCCATCACATGGGGTGTTTATCCAGCTGAGTGCTGGACGTTTTGTCCAGAAGGATCCTGTGACAGGCAGTATCAAAAGCTGTGCTGAAATCCCAAGGGATTACATCACCTGGCTTCCCTTGGTCGGCTGGGTGGGTTTCCTTGTCATAAAATGAAATCAGGTTTGATAAGCAGGACTTTCCTCTCATGAAGATGTGCCAGCTTTTGACATTAGACTGCATTGTCTTTCACATTTTTTTCAATATCTCCCTGAATAATCTTCTCCATAACTTTGCAAAGCGCTGAAGTGAGACTGACAGGCCTATAGTCCGGGATTCTCCTTCGTGAAAATTGGTACAATGTTTACCAGTTTCCAGTCAGCTGGGAATTCTCTGACTTCCCTAGACTGCTCAAAAATCTTTGACAAAGGTTTTACAATGACCAGCAGCTCTTTGAGGGTTCTTAGATGAATCCCATCAGGCACCATAGATTACTAGGGTTAAGCTGGAACACTGGATCCTGCACAATTTCAGGGTCAACTGAGAGTTGATCATTCTCTCAGCCATGATCGTCCAGCTCAGGGCATTGAGATTTTCTTGGCTCATCATCCATGTTGAAGACTGAGGTAAAGAACATGTTAAACACCTCTGCCTTGTCCATGTCCCTGTTTGTGAGGTGACCATCCTCTTCCTGTAATGGGCTTGGTTTCATTAGGTTACTCTTGGGTTTTCTTCTAACAGTTCTTCCTCAGAGCACAGGTATATGCTACCCTTGAGAACAAGTTATGATTCTAATAGGTAAATCTGGCAGTAAAATTTTAAGACCTTCAGAGTGAAGTACTCATTTGTGTTTTGAGGCACTTGGCTTTATTTACGAAATGGGAATCAGGCACCTCAGAAAAGCATGTGAACAGCAGGGATTCCTTAAAGCATTGCGTGGTATTTGTAGCAGTGTGCTTTGAAAACACATTTCTCTCTAGAGCAAAAGTTTTCTGGAACAAAAAAATGCTGAAAGAAACTAGATTTGAGATTTAGAAGACAAAAACATATATTCTTTTAATAGCCTATTCACAGCATTATTCTTTCAAAAAGCCTAAGCAGGAGGCTTCTTTTGTTGGAGAGGGTGTCATCGACGATTTATGATAAACTTGTTGCTGGACCTAGGGAAGTTTGATTTCCTCCTCCGTTTTTCTGAAAGAAAAATTAGCCCAAAAAGGTTCTTAGATATTCAAAGCAAGAGGGAGCCAGTTCTGGCATTTAAAAGATTCATTCTTAAATGGCCCTACTCCCTTTAGGAGTCTCAGGACATCACTGTGGTTGTAAGAGAACAAAAGAGCAAATAATGGCCCTGAATTGGTACTGAATCTTATTTTTTTGGCTAACAGTAGCAAATCACAACTCTGAGAGGCTTAATAAACTGGTATTGATATCTAATTTTTTTTTTTTCAAATTTGTTTCACTGTATACAGAAAGATACATATTTTATCAAAAATATGCAGAAATAGCTGAAATACCTTTCAGTATGAGGAAACATTGAATCCACATGTTTAGAAAGAATCAAAGAAAGAAAGAATAGACATTAAAACTTCTCATTATAAAAGGCAAAAAAGGTCATAAGACTCCTTATTTCAGAACAGGTTTGAAGCACTTGGGAAGCCATTGAGAAGATGTAGATGAAGTTTATTTTAATGATCCCTGAAATTTATTTTTCCCTTCTTTATGGATACGTGTAAAGCCTTTCTCAAACCACATGTTTATTTTTTTAATGATAATGTAATCCCTTAAAACCATGATCTCTGTGCACAGTTTCTCATTAATGGCAACACTATTTTGTCTAAATGTCCAGAGAGAAAGAGGCTATACGAAAAAAACAAGAAATATAAAAAGCCACTGTAGGAAAAGGCTGAATATTCAAAAGCCAGAAAAGATGCTGGCCACATCTTGGCTCCTTGGCCCCTAAAAATCACTGAAGTCAGAGTCTCCAAGGTGGAACATTTCCCTGAATCAGCACAGGCATAGAGGACATCCTAAAATCTTTCTCTTGAGTCCTCACAGCACACAATACATGTCACATTAATTAAATTTTAAGCATGATAACTGCCAGAAACAAAGCAACATATTCTGCAAAGTTCTAAGATTTAATCGATGAACTAGTTAACATTAATGAACTAAAAGCAGTGAAAATTTTTTTGCAAATTGTTATTATAAACAATCCATATCTACCCAAGATATCCCATTATTTTTTTAATAGAGTAAACAGTATAGAGCTCCAGGTATGTGACTGCATATTCCTTGACAACAGCATCTGTCTAAACATCTGCAAGTACAGACCTAAGAAAATATAAAAATGAAAAACAGAAGTGTGGTTGGTAGTCAATTAGAAATTGAAAAAAAAAAAGTCAATGCCCAAATCAATACTTTTTATTCTAACATAATCTGTATTATTGAATATCAATGCAGATTTGCAGAAAGTAACCAATGTCTTTCTTAATTCTAAATAAGGATTTACTTATTTTCCCTAAACTCCCATAGAATATTCTTAAGCAGCTTTTAAGAAAACTCTAAACAGTGAAAACTCATGCAAAGACATTCCTTTTTTAATCTAAATCACTTGAAGCACACAATCATTTAAATCACAATATGAGACACCCATATCTATCTACACCTACACGTAAATGTACGTATGTAAAGGAATCCTCAAACTGCACAGGGTCAATGATATCTGTCCTGCAATATCCCCATCCTTGAGGCTGACAAAGAGATCAGTCAGAAGAAAAGAGTATGGATCAGAAAATTTTCAGAAGAGCACAAGGGGTCAGACAGCTCTCCAAGGTTAGAGCAGCCCTTGAACGACTTTGTATGGTATTTTACTTTTGGTCCAATGACAGAAACCTTCACTGATTACAAGATCTTTTGGCTTTTTACTCATCTCTCTCCTGGAATAATGAACATTTGTGTAAGTCTAAGATTGATGATGAATATATTCCCTTCCATTATCAGAACTGGCTGGAAAAAAGGCATCTTTGATTAGCCTGCTGGGTTGGACAATGAACTCTCTGTGAGAAGCATTAGTGGACAGGTAAGTGAAGGTTTTTCCTGAGCTGTCTGCCAAGCAAAGAGAGTAAGCATTTAACTCCTCCAAATTGGAACTTTTCATTAAAAATTATGAAATTGAGAATCAAGTATTTTTCTCAGTCTCTAAAGCAGAATGTGCTTTTCGGTCATGCTTTAATGTATGGCATAGTCCAGAGATTTGAATCAAAGCAAAGACAGACTGTAGTTGGTTTTAGACAGATGAACAAAGGGAAGAGGCAACTCCTGGGACCTGTCTGCTTTCATGTCATGAAAAACACACTTCAATATGGCTTACACTTGTGATTACTAAAATGATCTCATCTTTCAACTAGCCAGAACTTCCCTGAGATTTCCTTTGAGACTCAGCCCTTTTTATATCTTCCATATTCTTGCCTTCAGTGCAGTTTTATGGTTTTAAGGGACAGTGTCCTTGTCCTTACAGTCTGTATGCATTTCTGTTGTCTCTGCTTGGAGAGTGAAAGAATTAAATAACAAACAAAACAGAATGGCTGAATAATTTCAGTGCTACACCCTTTAAGCTATTTTGGTGTCTAAGAGAAACTCCTTCCAATCTAAATGTTTTTACAACTCATAAAATCTGAAGAGGTTGTGCAGGTGCTGCTAGCTGATAATTGTTTATAGAAATCTAACTAAAGGTGATATTTCACACCAACGAAATCCAATTTAGCTTAGCATACCTCAGATATAGAAAGAAAATGTTCCCAAAAGAAGAATATGTGGGCTGACTGAGAGAAGATCTTATTTATGGCTTCTCCATTTCTCATCTGAGTCACAGAAGGAGAGGCTATAGTATAATGACTGCACAACAATTTGGAGTAGCACCACCTTTGAATACATGTCTGTGTGATTGATACATGTAGTTCTTACTCACATCAAGCATGAGAAAACTGATAATTAATAATGTTTAATCAAGCGAGGATCACTGACACATGAAGTTTGTGTTTTATAGTACACATTAAAAATACATTTATCTTGTAGTGATAATTTTGAACCATCACCCTTTTTCATTTCAATTGAGGTAAAAACAGTAATATTTTTATGAATTTCTAACAGCCCAACTGTATCACTAATTCAAGTAGTTGTTCAGTTAAAACATTATGAAGTTTATGTAATTGAAATAACCATAAATCTGTTGACTTCAGAATGATAATTAATTTCAATATTTGTATTTTTTCATTTTGTCATCTTGGATACTTTTTTTTCTTTGCTAATTTTTTTTGTATGTTCTTACATAGTCTGTTGCATGCTTGCATTCTGGAATTACCCTTGAAAATTCCATACTGCAAAAATAATTCCTTTAGAGAGGCTTTACACAGAGTGAGTCTATCCCCTGCCAGAAGAAAACCTGGCTTCCCTGGTGTGGTGCTGGAACCAGAGTGAAGCTAGGTCATGTTTTTATAGCTGAGCAAATGCCTGTGTGCCTGGATGTGTGGGTGGCTGTGCTGTTCCCTGCCTACACTACTGAAGGTCATTTCTCACTGCATAAAAAATGGCAAACTTCAATATTAGCCACTGTATAGGACCAATGTCTCATTTAGGCAGTAAAAATTAAAGAAACATAGATTCTTCATTAGGAAAAAAATATTTTGATATTTGAATCATTTCACCTGGAAATTTCCATATGTCTATTCTTAAAAATTTGAATAGGATCAGGTTAGAAATTAAAAATGGGTAATAAAATAAGTATTTTGTATCAATATTATGGATCTCAATTAATATGAAAATTTACTTATCATGAAGACCTGAGGAGATGAAGCAGCAACTTAGGTATATCTGCCAAACCATTTCTTTTCTTGTGGCAGAGGTGTTGTAGATTTCTATTTTTGTATTCCACAGTAAAACGGATTTCTGATTCTTTTGGGGAAAAATGCTTCTTATAGCCACAAATATAAAAAGATTTTTTTTTGGCATGTACATGGAGCTAAAGCTACTACCAGATGTGAGTGAAGTGACAATATTGCAGATATGAGACAGAAGTTGCAGCAAAGAATTACACAGTACTGCAAAATTACTGGCAGGAAGGAAAAAATTACTTCCTAAGAGGTGGATGCCACTTTATCATTACCCTGTTTTGGTCAATTAGTCTCCCATTTGCCCAGGCGATGTAAAAACATGTATTCTATTGGGTTTAGGTCTGTACATAGTCTCTTGACCAATAAGGTTAATGTAGAGAGAAGGCTTCTCGATGAAGATTTCTTTTACAATGTGATATCTAATATATATATATTTTACTATTTTTTTATGTTAGTATGCTTCATATTTGCATATTAATGCCACTTGAAAACAGAGATAATATGTTCTGATTTTCCACCTTTTATTTCACCTTTGACACAGTTGTGTCATCCAACAACACCCACTGTGAAATTTTTCCTGATATGGCCTCCATATGCTCCTGCCCTCTCTTTCTCTTGTAGTATTAATTATTGTTCCTTTCCTGGAAGCACAGATCGACAGGTAATTCTTCCAAATCCTGGTACTGCAGCACTGAGGTTATTTTTTTGGCATTGACCAGGGAACACAAGTTACAAACTCTGACAGGAAAGAGTTGTGTTAAAAAGCCTTTTGAAGCATGGTACTGAGCTTCCTAAAACAGAGTAGATCCAGTGCATTAATTTCTAAAAGGACACTTGCAGCAAATTAGTCACAAATTTCTTAGTCCATACAGAGGTTTCCAGGTAAGCATCCTCACACCTGGGAGGGAAGGTTTGGAAACCTAATATTTATAAGTATCAAATTAAAAATTTTCACTTCCAGGTCAGAGAGGCCTGACACCAGAAGTTTACAAAAATTCCAGTGTGAAAAAAATAGTCCTAATATCAGCATTTTATCTTCATCTGACTTGAAATACAATGAAGTGCCTATAAAGTCTAGTAGACTGTGAAGTGCCTATAGACTAGTCCTTAAAATCTTCTAGATCCCAGCTACTGCTAGAGCCTGCAGCTTATAATACATAAAACATCTTATTTTATAATATAAATGAAAGATATAATATAGAATAGATTATATATTTATAACTAGTACTGTGTACCACTAGAAAACTATAGAGATTATTAATTTCACTATATAATTGATAACATATAGTATATGTGATGTAATATAATAAGAAATATACTATAATATTATATAATATATATAATACAGAGTCTGCGGTGACATGGATTTATCTCCTCAGCCACTCTTGGAGAATGTTGGGTTCAAATTTCTAAATGAAAAGGATTTTGAAATCATCATTAGCCCTTCCTGCCCAGCTGCTCTAGGTATTTCTTTTTCATTTGTCCTTTAGTAGTTTAACAGAAATACTCCTCATTTATGTTTGAAGGAAGCCCTTCCAGCAAGAGTGATCTTCTTAACCAGAAGCAAACTAACATCTGCCACATACTATGGATTTCAGTTCCCAGAGAAACACATTTGAAGTGTGAAGTGCTCCATCACGTACTGCTAAGCCAAGGCAGGAGAATAAGAACCTGCCATCTCCCTGTCCAGGCTGTTTTCCAGCCTTTCCAGACGTCAGTTTACTATTTTCTGATTCTGCTTGCTTAATTAAAATTCAATTCAATAGCTTTCACAGGCTTATGCAGTTCCCAGCATTACACAGAAGGCTGAGCAATAATACACAAATGAAAGTTTAGAGGATAAGCTCCAGAGTACAGTGATGATAGGAGAATGCAGGGGTGTTACTATTATTAATCTCAAACTTGACAAGAAATTCAGCAATACTGAACAATAAATAATATATTCTTGGTAGACAGTGTCATTTATTGGATATCAAAGTTCAAAGATTCCGAAGGAAGTCAGTCTATTTTTGAGTCATCAAAACAATGACAACTGCAACAACAATATTTTAAGGGAGCCTAAAGCTTGCTTCACTTTATCATTTTTGTACCTGAAATGGGATTTCTTATGCAGTCACATGCAGTGCTGCCACAAGTGTACATATTTCACAATAAAAAACAACCTCTTTGTTTTCTAAGCCTGATTGCATTAAAGCGAGTGCTCCTTTGTGAGAAATTACTGGCTGATTTTCTGCCACTTCATTCAATTCTAAACAAGGCAATTATTTTTCCAAAGAAGAAATAAAAGTTTATTTATGTTCTTTAGAGCCATGACATTCTCCCTGGTGACATATTAAGTGACAGCTTGAAAGATTTTAGCGGAGTCATTTTAAGATTTCATTCTTTGCGTATTTGTGAAAAGGTGCTCTTGAAACAGATCTCTGAATACGTCTTTGAGCCTTTGAAAGTATAATATCTCTGAGGGTGCATAGAAAAGAACTCAGATTATTTAATATGAACACATGCCTGGCAAAATCTTACATAACACAAGCACAACATGCAAATCCATTAAAGGATGAAATGGAACTAGCTAGATGCAAGTCAAAGCACTTGGATAAGTCACAGTTAATCAAATACAAATACAAATAGGTGCTGAAGTTTTAAACAAGATTAGGTTGATTAGAATGGGTTCATTCCATAACATTCAGGAGTATCAATTTTATGGAAGGTAAGCAAACATCAGTAATTTTCAGTCTTTGTTTTTTTTTTAGTTTGCCTGTGTGGGGGTTCAATTTTTTCTTTCTTATTATTTCTGCTTTAAAGAGATTAAATATTACAAACTGGAAAACATGGATTACAATAAAATTATTTTAAATATAGTTTTCAATGTAGAAATGAAGACTTTAGATATCAGGCTGGAAGCAGCCATTAATAAATGGAAAGGCAGTGCAGAACAATATTCAGTCACTAATTGCTTTGTGACTGGATTAAGTTTCCCCATCTTTCTTGATAAATCCTCTATCTGACATCACTTCTTTAGTGGAAAACAAGAGCAAGAATGATTTTCTGCATGGAAGTTAACTTGTCTTTCAGACATCTCTTCAGTCTCCCAGCTTTGAGAGCTCTGCTTACAAAAGGAGCTCTCAGCACACTCTCTAGGATGTAGAAAGGTTCATTCCAAGCCTTTAAGTTTCCTGCACATGAGAGAAAATTTCAGTTTGAATAGAGGGTTAGCCTTCATAGTTTTTGGAAATTAAGTTACTTACTGTATTTGCCTAGTCCCAAACACATTAAAAACTAGTGACTTGCCTTATGCACGTGTGGAGAGTGCAATTAATAGACCATAATAAAAAAAAATGCAATCCAGATGAAACAAAGTTTTTGTTTCAAAAAGTGTATATGCTCCCATTTGTAAGTACTTTGTAACTCTGGTTGATGAAATAAAGCTAACAGAAAATATGTGTCAAAAACACCAGTGGGAGATGAGAATTATTCGTAAATTGTACAGTCAGTTGTGAAAATGGCTCAGCAGGCCCTACCAGACCTGGGTTATCTTCTTTTTCTGTTATTTCCACAATTCACGCTACTGTTAGATTCCTGTGTTTGTGTCACATTTAGACACAAACATGTGTCTGGGGTTTTTTTCTCCATCTAAACCAAGATGACAGGGGTTGTTGGCTTGTGAGTGTAAATGGAGCACATTCTTGGACTTAGCTCCTCAGGGGTAATCCTAGATGCTGTGTGCTGAATATGGCCTTTCAGAGGATTCAGAGGATAATGTGACACTTGTTAAGTTCTTATCAATGTGGATCATCCCTCATTAGTCTAGATCTAAAAGACGTATCTCAGTTGAAAGGGAAAAAGTTCTCTTCTTCAAAGAGGTGCCTTTTGGGTAGCTGTTATTAACATCCTCAGCTGCCACCAGAACATATGCTACACAAATGCTTAGAACCACACATTTTGAGGCATAGCAATATGAATAAAAAATACAATCAGGCTCCAAGCCCTATTTATAAAGCCTAGAGAAAGACTGAGCTGGGTCCTTCGGCCTGACTGACTGAATGGGTCATGAGGGACAAGTGTTGGCAGTGAACAAAAGACAGTGGAGTTTCCCAGGATCCCTAAACATCTCAAACACCAATTTTAATGTATTTGTCAAATCTTTGTCATTGTGGAAGTGTTAAATAAGATGATAAATATATATTTGATAATGACTTTGTCACCTCTTCTTCTAAGTGCCACTTACCAGCCTATTAAAAATTGCTGCTCATTCCAAGGTACCTCGATGAGCTGGTACAGTTTGTGTTCTGAATAGCTGATAAACATCTTGGGCATGAGAAGTGTTTGATCATTATGAATTCACATGCCATTAATTGTAATATACTGATGAAAGGAATTCATCTTGTGTTCATGCAGCTGTCATGTGTACTGCCAGGGGTGTTATGTTCTAATTTAGTGCTAGTCAATGGGCATAATAAAGGTGTTACTCATCAAATCTTGAGCATGCTATCTTTTTGTATCCTGTACTGCAACCAAAGCACTTGGCATCTCCAATGCCTATGCATCATGAAGATAAACTGGTAGATCAGCTAGAATAAGTAATTAAATTGCTTTTTTTTTTTACAGAAACTGAGGTTGGCTTACACTTTCACCTAAGCTGAATCCATCTGCTTATTTTTATAGAATTAAAGTGGTTATAAGATGAATTGGTTTCATATCTGTAGTTCTTCAAGCATCTAACATCTGCAAATTCTGTTGTACTGCTAAGATACTCTGCCATGTTTCCAAATTGCAATACACAAAAAGATCACTGAACTATTTTTAATAAAATAGCTAAGCAAGGAAGATAATAATAAATAAAAATATATTACAAGAATCTCAAAATTCTGTCCTTCAGGCCCACTGATTTGTGACATGCCCATAATGCACTAAATTCAAATGTTTAATATTCAAGGGAAGAAAAAGAAATTCATTTCAGGAGTCAGGAAGTCCCTGAAGTGTGCTGCCTCTGTTCTAAACCTCTGGTTCTGCTATATCACCATGTTGTGACTGATCATGAACTAAAGAGCTTTTCAAGGGCTGACAGTCCATATGTAACTTGTAAAGTGAAGACGTGATGGAGCTCAAGAAATTAAGATTAATTATGAAACTAAATTCATGGGTAATACAGAATCATCAGCTCCAAAGAGAATATCAGATAAATTTCAATATGGCTTATGCCTATTATAGATATTCAAATTCTGTATAAACCTAATGAATGTACTGTTAATATTATCTATGAAAAATAAATCATATGTTCTCATGAACTGTAAATCTTGAACAGAAACCAGCTAGAGATCACTAGACTGAAATGTAAAAATTCTTCATTAAAATTTTTTGGACATTTCTGACTTAGGGAAGCAAAGCATCCTGCATAGATTAGTTTTATTTGTTAATTTTGGAGTAAACCTCTGAGGGAAAGACAAAAGCATAAAATACATTTATGCTATTGTACAGCATTAAATATTTAAATGCAGTTTGGTATACATGTTATATGCAGTGTATCCCCTGAGTAGTTCATAGGCAACAGTCCCTAGCTTAGCCCAAAACAAAATACATTAGAAATTAATACAAAAGTTTGGAAACGAATTTTTGAGAGCCCTCAGCTCAAAAAGGAACAAACCCAAAATGTACAGTACCTTAAAGTTAGACAAGTGCTTCAAAAAACTTTATCAAAACCTACCTCAATGCATTGGTAATAAAAGTAAGGGATAAGATGAAGACATAAATTGTGTAAGCTGAACCAAAACTGGGAAGAATTTAAGTCTTCCCATCCATGGGAGCAACCAAAGCAGTCAAAAAAGCCTTTTCTAGCACTGTCCAACTACTAAAGCACCTGTTGAAACTCATTGGACACCTCCTTGCACAACATGAAAGTTTCTACAAGGCACCAGTGTACAAGGTGCCTGCTCTGGATTGGGAGCCAGCCACTGGGGATTCCTGCTTCCCCAGGAGCCCATTTTCCAGGTATATCCATGGCCAACTCAGACCAGGAGCAGTGAAACCGCAAAATGCACAGGAGGCAAAAAGCTAACCAAGAATAATGATCAAGGCTCTACTTCTGATAGATCTTGCCAGAGCTATGAGCTGAAAAGCTGGGATTTGTTTCCATGTTAGCCTGTAGCTGAAGTTAGAAGGAAATAACTTCCAAATCTGTTCACAGATTACTGCTTGAACAACTAGGCTGCTGGCTAACACCCACAGTGAGCGCTCTTGAAATTGTGCTACTATGCAGCTAAAAATGCAACTATCCTTGAGCCAAATTCAAGCAGCCAAATAGCAGTAGAACTCCATAACCTAAACATTATTATATTTTGCTCTGTGAGATTGCGACCTTGTTGCTGTCATTGTTTGCCCATGTGGAAAAGAGAATTCAAAATTAAATAGAAAGCAACCCTCCTAATTTCTTCTGTTCACCTTTATTTTTTAGTTGTGGTTTGTGGGGGCGAGGAGGGTGGTTTGGGTGGTTGTTCATTTAAAATAATAGTGCTAAGGCACAGAGAGATTTATGTGGAATTGCTGAGACCAGAATCCTTTGTACATAAGAAGTTCTGAACTCTCTACAAATATATAATAATATATAATGGTTTATCACATCAGACACAGACTCCTTTTCTGAAAGCATTTCTTTTCCTCCTGAGATAGCAGAGATAGTTTCTAATAGTGCAGTCTGAATGCAAAACAAAAAGCTACTGCCCTCTGACCAGTGGGGATGGGGAAAAGGCCATCCTAATTAATGGTGTTACTCATTTGCCTAAAAGCAGCTGGGAATTTAATTAATTCTGTAACTTGTTAGTTTTGATGGATATCTGCCCTCTGCCATGGAGCAGCTGTTATCTCACCTCCAGCTGCTTCTTGCAGACCAGCATCTCCCAAGCTATCTGGAGCCAGTGTCTCTGCTGCCTGCCTTGTGTTGCACCTCTGGCCAAGCACTGCTGCTCCCTTCATCTGCCTCCTTGCTTGCTGCAGATGTGTGCTGGTGTTTTGCTCTCCCTCAAAATGCTTCTTCCCTCCTCCTTTTCCCCTAATATTTAATGCCATGATGTTAACACAGAGAACTGTGCCAATGAGCCCAGCAGAACTTAAAACTTAGGTTAACCCTGTTTTTCACTCGTCTCTGATGTAACCCTCCTCATGGGTCTACAGCCCTAAATGTGCTGCTGCAAGAGTGGACACAGTAGATCTAAAGAGCTCAGTGTTATCAGCTCAGGTGTTTCCCTTGTGAAAAGAATGGAGGGGAAATGTATATTTAAAAATACATATTTAAAATAAAAAATATTTATTATGTAAATTTATTTAACATTTATTATATAAAAAATGAGAATGTGAATTTCTGGTCAATCTGAAACAGAATATGTGTTTTATCTCACTGGCAGGAAATAAAAAATGTTTCAATTAAATGATTAATTCAGTTCAAGGCAAAGTTTTAACTTTTTTCGCCTGTGTAATCTTCTTTTAAAATGTATTTGGCTAAATTCAAAACAAACTATATTTAAATTGTTGTATTTTCCATTTTCAAAAATTTTTGATATTTCTCTTTTTGACCTATAAAATCTTATAATTTTCTATTAGTTTTTGTAAACTTTAAAGCACAGTTTTCTGAAAATAATTCATTCACAATAAGAGTTTTTCCCAAGTCTGTCATTAACTGTTTACCTCCTTTTCCCTTAGTGGACTTGTAAAATAGATGGTCTTGCAAAAGAAACCTTGTTGTTTTCTAACTGAATGCCCTGCTAAACTGAGCTATTGCTTTGAGTTTGCATTAACAATGTCTTTCTCTATAAGAAAGGGGTGGAAATAGAACAAAAGAGTTGTAATAATATTTTTATTTCTATAAATGTAAAAAAATCTGAGGTATTTATTCCACTATTAAACAAGTCTGTGCTTTCTGATCTAGTACTGGATATTGTAATTGTTATTAACTTATTTGTTATTCTGAATAGCATTAAATTTATGGTTAATTTGGCTAAATTTTCAATATTTTCATACAGTGCTCCTGGGCTCAGCAAAACTTGCTTAAGAATAAAAGAGAATTTTCTCCTAGGACTGTTTCTAATATGAACAGATTTTTCAGTCTTGGATTTTTTTTTAATGATTCCAAACTTGCCCTTGTCATCTATAGAAGAGAGAAAAAAAGCATTTTTAGATGTTTTACTGGATGGACTCCTTTGTGACTGCGCTCACAAAGTCATTTTTCACAGATTATACCAGACCACATACTAATAACATATGCATACTCACTACCAGCTTGTCTGGAACAAATGATAATTTTGACACTCTCTAATGCATCACTTTCACTGTGTTTAAGGATTTATTATCCTGGAAATGGGCATGGGCACTGTAGGGCGGTCAGATTTTAGAGATTTTCAGTAATTTTCTGAAATCTCTTACTTAATCAGCATTTCTGTTCTTTAGCAGTTCAAGTGATTCTCAAAGATAAATATACAGAAAAGCTAACCAGTTAGATCTGGCCTTTTTGGTTCACATTTTTTGCTGGATCTCTGTTTAGGTAATTTTTTTGTAGGCTTGAGTGTATTTCCACATCTCACATTCAAAAAAGTAGAAATTAGTGAAAATCAAAGAGTTGATAGCATTGCCATCTGTGACCCAAGTGGCAAAGGTGTTGCTATTTGTTCATTTAAATACATCACGTTTATGTATTTTTACAAATTTTTATAGTCCTTTAATTAAACTAATTGCTACTCAATTTCTTCTAGGTCTTAGTAAGTTTCATGTTGTTGAAGTCTTACCATTGTTTTAAACTGCATCAGCAGAAACAAAATATTAATTTTCCTCTGTATTTTTGGTGCTTTATTTTAAATATAGAATTTACGAGGCAATGTTTCAGGCTGGATCAAAGCTCTCTGAAACAGGTAGGCTGGTATATTTTCACACAGTATGGAGCTCCCCAGTGCTTTTGGACAAAAGTCTCAGTGCAGGTGGTGTTTGAGCAGGAACACAGCGCAGTCAGAGGGGCCAGAAAAGGCCAGCAGGATTGCAGGAGCAGAGTGGAACATCAGGCAGAGGTGCTGCTCTTCTCCAGCTCCAGAAGTGTACCCATGCCAAACTTTTGAGTATCAGACTCTCCTCTTTAATTAACTGTTTCTAGTTATTGAGCCCAGGATTATGCCAAGATGATTTACTATGGGAAAACTCAGTACAGTCTGACAAAGAATTTGCGTGTGACTCACAGGGAAATAATTTAGAGGGAGGATTCTCAGCATACATGATCACTGAAGATATTTATAAGAAGAGAGAAACTGTCTTTTTTGGCTAGTTAGCTTGAAGTTCAAGAACATAAAAATATTTTTTTTCACTCAGAAATCCACAGAATTCTATTAGAGGTATCAGAATGATTACTTTCTTCTTCCTTCCCTCTGCCCCCAATTTTATAAACACTGAAATAACCTTCAGAACCCAAATTGTAACTTTTTACCAGCCTGAAATGGACTAACACTATTTCTTCTTATAACTTTGAAAATCAGTTCTCACCAAGTAAAAAGAGTTCTGGACACTGAAAATATAGGTCTTGGTCTAAAATTTGTTCTCAGACAAGATGTCAAACATAGTCAAGAACTGGAAATCTCATTAAGTCTCACAGATTGCAAAAGCCTCTGAGTAGACAATGTTTTTCACCAAAACAATTCCAGAGCAGGCAAGTTTGCAAGTGTGAGAATTGTGTAAATGGATGCTATGGCACTAGCAAGGGGTAAAAAAAACCACCTGTGAAACCTGGAATAAGAGTGTGAAACAAAGTATGATGTAATTACACACATGTGAAATTATTTCAAACCTAAAAACCTGAAATACAGATGCTTGAAAATTTTTCCAGAATTATTGCAGATCTTTGAGATTTCTTTCCTTGCTCTTAGTTCTCCCTCTCTGCTCTGGTACTTGGTCAAATGCAAGCAGCACTACAAAGAAAGTAACTTTCTGCTTGTACAGAGAATGAGAAAAGTTAGGGTGGCATTTTTACTTGTTTAGGAGAAACCCTTGGGACAACTTTGACACTGTCCACATGTCAATGCAAAATGACAGCAAGGAATTGTCAAGTTCTTAAGGAGTAATTGAAATTTGAAATTTTGATATTTAAATTTCTTTTGGACTTTCATGGCTACCTCCACTGCATTAAACTAGCTCACAAATTTTATGTGCCAAAATTTTCTATTTTCCCTTCTGGACTTATAATATCACAAATACAAAGCCCTGATACTTTTATAATTTGTCAGAGAGATATTAATGGAATTTTTGGAGTCAAATGATTTCCACATCTTTCATGTAAATATGTATTATTAAAAAAGTAGCCACATCACTAACAATCAGATAACAAAGTGAATATTCTGCTTGAAATAAAAGTCAAACCTTTCAAAAAAATGAAATATAAAAACAATTAAAAAAACACAAAGGACAAGAAAATGTGTTCCCAAAACAGCAGACATTTTTCAGAATGAGTTTTTATCCACATGTGTATGCACATATGTTTGCAATTTTCTATCATGAATCCTATACTTGTAATTAAAGAAGGGTTAACAAACCCAGAGAAATTATTATTCTGAGTAAACATTAACATTATTATCTTCTTTCATTTCTCTTTTCCTGTCACTGTTGCTTCATGTGTATGTCCATCATAAACTCACCTGCAATATTTGATGCTACTTATTTCAAATTATTTTATAAGAAAAATTTTATATTATTTTATAAGAAAAAATACAGATCTTAAAAAATCATTAGATAAATATATTCTGAGAATTCAAAAGTTAAGACAGGTAGAGAGAACTAAGGGTATCTTTCATACTTTGATGTCAATGCATTTTTTACATTAATATATTGAGGTTTGTGAGTAATCTTTAGGCTTCCCACATTTGCAAAGTTTCACTCACTGAAATGTGGAATGCTTTGCAATTTCAAATACAAAGTCTCACCTCACTTTCAATTTAAGGTACTATTTATTTAAGCATATAGAAAGATTGTTGTTGGATGTGTGGTAATGTTGGGGTACATTTTTTTCAGGTGAACATCATGACAATGTAGTTCTTTTCCACTAACAGCAGCAGATTTCACTCTAAAGAACTTCCTTTTGTGTATCTATATTACTTCTACGTGCTATGTAACTATGTGCTATGCTAGTCTAACACAGTGCTTTATATGAATTAAGACCTCTCACAGCCAACTTGAAAAACGACATTCATTTAACTGTGTATGCTGACACTTAATATGTACTAGTGCTGAAATTGTAATGAGAAATTAAGTTTCTCATGTGACAGAGTGGCAGTTTTGAAGGTGAAGAAATAAAATGCTAAATTATGAAAAATAACCACTTTGTTAAAGAAACAACAGAGAACATGGTTGTCCTAATTTCATTGTAATGACAGCAATTGCACTGTAGGTTTCCCTCATTTTCATTTGGAACACTAGTACATTGTGACTTTTTTTCATTTTCATTCTTTGTCTACACACAGTTTCTACAAGAGTACAAAAATGTTTCTTCTAGACAACATCTGCCTACAAAGGGATACAAATAATGATCAGCAGCATTGTTCAAAATCAGCATTCTGAGAAGCTGGAGGAATTTAGAAGAGTTATATTTTTCCCCATGTAAGTGTGTTAGCCTCAAATAAATTAGACAGAGACAATTAGATAACAGAAAGGAAATAAAAGCCCTTAGGAAAGGAGCAATAAATTAATATCTAATGTTTTGCATACTTACCTTATATTAAAGCTGTGAGAGCATGTGAGAAGAACTCTCACTTTATTTCCTCTGCTCTCAAATCCTAGCACAGACTACTCCATGTATGACTACAAATATACATGACATGCCTATGTTTTTAGTTATATTGGGACTGGAATCTTCCTTTTAGTTAATATGGGGGTTCAAAGAGTATGTCTCCAGAATTACCTATTTTCTAACTGATTATGTAATGTTTCATGTTGGATCCATATGTACTGACTTTGTTTCACATTTAAGTTTCCAAATGAAACGAAAGGTGAGCACTGACAGTGGTCTCACCAAGTGTCACCTTATGATTCTATATCAGTTTTAAATTTTTGTTTGCAACAATCACATCTGAGCTTTAGAAAGGCATATGGATTTGGCAGGATTGTTTTGACTGTAAGACATAAGCCAGTTCTGTTTATGGAAATTTAAAGAAACACCTTACCCA
Source organism: Parus major (assembly GCF_001522545.3). Taxonomy (NCBI): domain Eukaryota; kingdom Metazoa; phylum Chordata; class Aves; order Passeriformes; family Paridae; genus Parus; species Parus major. Next base: position 24,827,169 of record NC_031773.1, on the reverse strand, counting down.
CTCCAGTCTGAGTTCTATTTTATTTAATGTGTCAAAGGGCTAAAATAAGAATGTCAAGCTTGACATTGAAATGTTTGCTTTGCCTAACATAAATACTGTCTTTCCTGCAAAGATAGAGAGTAATTCATAATCAAACTTCAGGAAACTAGCTAATGTGCTAAACTGGGCTTTCAAGGAGCTTTAATTTCTGAAGCAACTAAATGGAGAAAAGTAAACCTTCCACTGAAATAAAATGTGCAGGAAATAATGTATTTGTTAATGCCTTTATATATCAGGTATTCTGCTACTTGATATTAAGAGCACTACTGAGAGTTATAAAACACTTCTAAAAAGTTTAGATTTAGACATGGCATTTATATTCAAGTTACATGAGATACATATTGAATTTAATGAAATGTTTGACAATCAGCATTCATCAGTATCTGACAGTAAAATTTGTACTATATGAGACTTTAATGTAGCCTTAGTTCATACAGAATGAATACTGACTGCACTGTAATAGTTAGCTAGGAAAAGAAGATCATAACAGAGTACTGTCAAAAATAGTGATGTTAGAAATGTAAAACACAGTAACTATTGCAATTATGAAAGCTACACTGGCAAAAGAAATGTTATAATATACTTGGAAAACATAACTTTGGCACGTATACTATTTTTTTTCTTAAATTTATAAAAACATGTATTCTTGTGACAACAGTCTGTTAGCTTTTTCTCCTGGAAGAGGCTCTTCTCTCTCATTTTTATTTGTGAGGTATTTATACAAAGCAGTAATTTTCTCTTTTAGCTTTCATTTTATACTCATTTGTTGCTTAAAAACAGAATAATTTGGTGGATGGTAACAGCATCAGCTAAAAATGCACCTGCCACTGAAAGTTTCATTTCCTTTTCATTTGTGACTGGATAAATTTATCATACATATGCTAGTTCTTGACTTAAACAATAAACAACTGGAAGAAAGGAATCTGACTCTGGAAAAAATATATAGGCATTTTACTGTAATTGACTGTGCTATTGAGATTAGAATTGTTGAAACCAGAATTTAAGCCTTCATTTATTGGAAAAAAGCTAGTGAGATGGAAAGGAACTAAGTAATTACCTCAGCAATTCATCTGTCAAACCTCTCACAATCCTTCAACAAGGGTTTACTGAACAGAGACTCCAACGCACAGCAAAGAATATGCACAAGTGATGCTCACTTTTGTGGACCTGCATTTAACAGGACTGTGTTTTCTAAACGGTCATTCCATATTTAGTTTTCCCCTGTACCCTGTATTGTCCCCAAGCATCTAATCAAAATAGATTTAGATAGCACATGAATTAGAAGTCACTCTAAAAGATTATCACTAGCAATCAATGCTGCAGTATAATAACAGCTTGGCAAACTCCTGACCCGCATTTATTTTAAGAAATTCAAAACTATAACTGAGAAGCAAAAATCAAAGGAAACTGGGGTAAAAGATACAGGAACATCTTAAAAATAATTCTTCAAAGAAGTCAATAATTTAACTAAGGTATTTTTAAAATAGTTAACGTTTAATTAGATGGAATCAGAATCCATGCTAATCACAAATTTACCTCTGAACTAGAAAGACTACTTGAGTAGATGTTGAAAAGTTAACTTTGCAAATTACTAAAAGATTCTTAAAGATCTAGTGAGGAACTTGATCCTTCAGATGAGATGTCAGATGATATCAAAGCACCCAAGCCCCAAACTGTGACCTATAAATCAAATCATTTGAATATTACCATAAAACTATTAAAATTACAGCAAATAAACTGATATACTGTATGCATTGGACTTTTGAACCTATCTTTATCTTGTGAGCTGAAATGCTATAAAAAATTATTCTCGGTGATACCATAATTTATAGTAACATTTACATGTGAAATTACCACACACAAATTCTTTGTTGTTCTGAATTGATGTCAGACAGGTCAGAGCATTTGCTCGCAGCTAGATTAAAACATTAGTGGCTTTGAAACCAAAAGTTTTAAAATAACAGTGACTTAGTGAAGTATGATACAATGCAATGCAGCAAAGAGACAGGATACAGATTTGGCCAGAACTGAGTTTTGCCAGTCAGCTATTAAAATTTAAGTCACTGTCCCAAGTACTGCACACTCCCTGTGTCTCAGTATACAATGCCTCAGCAGTTGGCCATTACTTACTATCAACTAGCCTTTCAAGAATGGAAAATAAAACTGATTTTTAGTATCCATCTGTACAATGACACCTGAAGAATTCAGGGCTCTTTGAAACCTCTCTTTTTTGTTTTCCTTTTATTTTTATTTTTTTTTAATATAAAGCAATGAAAGTGATAGATGTAAGGCTCCCAGCAGATGGTCTGGATCATGTCTATACAGTCTAAGATCAGAAGAGCATTTATGCTCCAGTACTTTCCAACATTTTTATCTTAACATTTCACGGAGGTCAGACTCTGGGGAAACCAATTTGTCTGTCTTGGAGGACTCAGGCAGATAGTCTTTTGAAAATCAATCTTATCCTTTACCTCTTTTGCTTATTCCCACACCATGTGCCGTCACACTTCTCTACACAACCATGCAAGCAAGGAAAGGCCGTAACTTGGGTTGTTTTCCTGGAGCTTGGAAAGATAGACAGAATGACCTACCTGCAGACCAAATTCCCCAAAAAGGGAATTATGGTCAGACTGAAACAAAGTAACAATGTCTGTAGGTTTTCTCCCCTTTCTCTAATTTTTCAGGTGCATACTACAGAGGGCTTTCTCTGTGGTCTCAGAGGGTTATCCTGGCTGTTGGAACAGCAGAGAAATGCTATTACACGTTTGTCATTGTGGAGATAAAAGAGTTATGAAAACAGAATAAAACACTTGTAGTACTTTGCTGCTTTATTTCTGATAGGCAGACGACAGCTAAAACACTTCTATATAAACATTTAAGTTGTCTATTTAAACAACTTTGTGTATTTAATCATAGGCATTGTAAGTCTTAAGGCATGAAATATATGTAAGTTGTTCTGGACAAAGCACTGACCAATCATAAGTGGGAGCCAAAGAAATTACTTTATTGGACTTTGAATGACTCTGTAACAGCAACTCAAGATAAAATTTTAATTCACTTCATATTTTTAACAGATATTTGTTAATTTTGTTTTAAGCACAAAACAGTTGTATTATAGATGTAAAGAGTATTTGTTACTTTTATGATAGGGAAGGTTATAAAATCTTCATCAAGACTCAAAGATTTATTCTATTATGGCAATCCAGTTTTGTCTGCCCTGAAACTACATTGGCAAAGCTGGTATATAACTGTTAAGAATTTCTACATCTAATAGCCAGTATAAATACATAATCTTCTTTTCCAGACTTGAATTCATGATTTCTTTAAATATAATATTCCTTTTTGCAGTTCCATGTAACATATCAGGAGCCTACTCATATTTTGGTGGTAAAAACAAGTTATTTCTGTGCATGGTAAATGTGTAAAAAGATATGTTTCTCTGTTCATTGCAGGAAATCACTGACCTGTTGTGTTAATGTCCTCTATAAGATAAATCAAATCCTTCCACTCTTACCAGTTTCAAACAAAAAGTAAGATGTGTTATGCTGAGGTAATGCCTGAAATATGCAGTGTTTACTAAGTGGTCTGGAGTCAGACCTGTGTACACAAGAGACAGACCTTTCTTTAGCTGTAGGAATATGTAGCTCAGCCTCTCATGCTCCAGAACTCACATTTCTCAAGGAAGCTTCTCCTCAACATCTCTCTGGTCTGTCTGTGCCTGTCTTCTCAACTCTTAGTTCAGATTGATAACACAACAACTCCTCTACACTGCCTTCACTAGTTGTTTTATTTGTGTATGGGATGTAAGGGCACACAGGTTTCTACCCTGTAATTATCTCCTACATTTGCAATACTTTACTAATTTCAGCAGTTTCTCTTTTGAATAAAGGATTTTTTTCCAATAGCCTTATTCTTACTGGTTCTAGTGAACTCCTGTCTGAGAGCTCATCACAAATTCCCTGAGGAAGGTCCTCTGTAGAAGTAGATATTTCTTTCTTTTCTGTTGACTAGTGAGATTTTTCTAGTGTTTTCCCACCAATATGGCTAAGATCTGACCAAGACATCATAACAAGCAAAAATTTAAGAGCATTATTCTCAATGTACCTGGTTCAGAAAAGCTCTGGAAATAGGAAAGCCAAACAAATTCCCAACAGTAATTTTCTATCTAGGAAAGTACAGGAGGATTCTGCTATGCTCAAAGATGTACAAACCTTCTTTCAGGCCTTTTGGAGGGGGGAAAAAAAATCATTGAGACAAGCATTTACATACTCTATATAAAACGTACTTCTATCAAGAGGATTTTCTTTGAAAGTGGAAAAGATTAATCCTCAAGGAAACTTTAATTCTATTTCAAAGAAAACATTTTATTTAGTTCTTAATTTTGGAAATAATTATAGCAGTGATTAAGGTAATAATTCCATGCAATTTATTTCCAAGTAAAATTATGATGTTTACTCGGCAAGCTAATTTTTCTTTTGAGACAAAATTGGTTTTGAGTATTTCTTCCTACAGAACAGCAACTTAATTTAAGTTGGTTGTAATAGAAGACCTGGGCACATGGAGTTTCCAGCTTGTAAAGGGCTGCAGATACAAATATATTCTGTAAAGAATACAACAAATCCTGATGCTGTTGAGTTCAAGATCCCAACTCATGCATACTCTGGCATTCACAGACAAGATATTTCCTACCCACATGGCTCACTACATGAGTTATTTTCCAAGAATTCAAAGTGTGAATACAGTGGAAGGACAAGGCCTTCAAATCTTCTGCCCAGCTATTACGAATATTATTGTAATAAGAACCTTATAGGATTCTACAGGGAATATACATACAATCAAAATATTGCTTCAAATACAGCTGTTCTCCTCAAAATAATTTTATTCTGGTTCAGCTGACTACCAGCAGAGGCTATGAGGTTCTACTTTTCCTTCAAGGACTTTATTAGGTACTTAATTGCTTTACCTGACACTCCCTATCTGTGGCTGGAAGAGGCTCTTTGGTCAGCATCACTTCATGGAACACCTTGTGGAGAACACAGCTCCCTCACTTGTCTTGCCACTTTTCCTCACGTGAAGGAAAAAGCCTTTTGTCTTTGTGAAACTCATAAGTACACTCAAAAAACCTTAGTGGTTTTCTATTTTAAAAAATGTTTACCCCTCTCATATAAGAAATTATCTGTGTTTCTTTCAGAGTTGTGGAGGCCAAGAAAGAAATCTGAGGAAATGTGAATTGAGATAAATTACTCTTTTTGCTCCAAAGACCTAGAGTAAGCAGCATGTAATTCAAATTGATCGACGTACTGAAGTTGAAGTTTAACCATGGTGTAATTAAGAGCAAAACTTGGATTATCATGTGGAAAGCTCCACTTTCTTACCTGAAGTATCTGCACAAAAACTGACATCAGTTCTCTGCAGCAAACTCAAATGTGATGAATTGATTACTATACCTTTGCCCATTTCATTATTTTCTTTCTTGGGTTTTGTTTTCTCCATATTATGGGTTATTCCTTGAACATATCTGTAAGAAAAATGACATGGACGCCTTTATATATCAAATAAGTGCCATATATTTAATTTCCCTTATTCAGGGAAACACAAACAGTAATTTATACAATGTTACATTTAATTAATAGAAACTAGTGAGACTTAGAGCACATGTATAACATATACATTTACAAAAGTAATTTGTATTTAAAAATAAGTACTACTGAGAGTTACTGCTGAAGAACAATTAGTCAGCCACAGATGATTACTCTATAATTACTTGTTATTCTTTACCCCTAGCTGTGCCACATAAACATATTTAGAAATTTTTTTTTTTTTTGAGGTTAAAACCCTCATCATATTACTTCCTTTGAAATTCAGCTCTTTTCCAATGAGCTTTGATTTTCAGACAGTTTAAGAATCTTTTATTTGCAGACCCCAGAGATTTTAATAGAGAAAATCTCTGGAGACATACTAGGTGAAGAAAGCCTCTTCAGGAGAGGACAGACACAGCCTAGTGTGGTAGCACTGTGTCTCCACCACCTCCTTCTGCATGGCCATGGTCAGGGGGTGGTTGCTGCAGAGACAGGAGTGGGCTGCAGCTGGGGATGCTGGAAGGAGGGATGGTCGTCAGCTGTGGGGGCAACACCCAAGTCAGGGAAAAATGGCACTGGGTGCTTCTCTCAGCCACTTTTTACTTTCAAGGAGACTTTTCAAGTCTCCTTTAAGAGTGCAGTGCAATTATTTATTGGCTGATACAAATGATTAATGAGTTACAGAACTAGGTGTTAACATTCTCACAACCTCAATGAGACACTCAATGTATCTTCACTGGCCTGGCAGTCATCAGTCATGTCAGAGAGGACTGGTTGCCATTGTTCCTTCAAGTGGGCTGTTCATCAGGGTTGCTGAGTTTTCAACTAATTTTATACTCTATTCCTGGAATTTTTATATACTTCGAGGAAGTGTTTTCCTCATTTAATCCCTTCCTTCTAACTACTGCAGTTGCAAAAATTTAGCTTCTATGTGTTTCTTTTCTTATCTTGCACAGTTTTAGCACGCACATTCAAGTCAATTTTCCCAGTGAAACCAAGTCAAAGTTATAGAGCCATGCTGCACCAACCTAGCCCTGGCAACACACACAACTGAATGCTTCCACTGTACAATTATCCTACATTTTTCCAGGTTAAAACCTACCACTTGCCCCTGAATTTTGACTTGCTAATGTTCCTACTGGGCTAGTAGACATTTTTTCTCATCCTATATTCAAGCCATGCTTACTCAAAAGCAATATTTGTGGAGGTTGAGGAATGGGAGGAGGGTGTGTTGAAAAGGTCACAGCTGGCAAGATTTCTCCTTATTTTGCATACAGTTTGTGAACTCTGTATCCCAGGCCCCAGGAAGTGGATCTGATCCCCTGGGAATGACTGGTTTCATCATATTCTAAAGTAGGCCAGGAAGAATAACTGGTTGATCGAGTGACCTGGCCAGCTTTGTCCTACTTTGCCATGGGGAGAGCTGCTTCTATCCAAAGTGTTGAGATTTTTTGGTTTTTCCTGACTGAAGGAGGTACTGCCTCCCACACATTTCTTGTAAGCACTTTCAGGAGTGACCAGGGGCAGTCATTCCCTGCAAGGGAACCCAGACATTCTCTCAGAGAAAGGAGAAAGCATCTTGACCAAAAAGTGGTGCAGAACAAAAGGGAGCAAAGAAAAAGGAGAAGCTGGTCTCCTGTATTCCATTGCTTGTATGCTCAACCATGCAATTTTATAAATGACTCCATCTCAGAACTACTAGGCCAACCCTGCCCTGTTAACAAAAAGTTAATTTTCCTTAAAATGTTTCATTTAGGCTTATACTTATTCCATAACTACTGCAAGAAAATTCATCACTTAAGTTATTTAAAAGGGAATTTGAAAAGGGAATTAGTTGGTATATAGATGTGAATGGGATCAGAAATCAAAAGCTAGTACATATTTAGTCAATTTTATATCAATAATTTGTTTTCTTTCATACACAGTAGGGGTGTGTTTTGTTTTTGATATAATCTCAGCTTTCTTTTTCAGGCTGGCAAATTTTAGATGACATAAAGGAAGAGCATGAAGTATTTTATAGGTCTCTATGGTACCTATTTCACTCTTTATTCACTAAGAAAAAACAATATTGAGAACTGAGTTTTTCCTCTAGTTTTTAACACTGACTGTTTCAAAGAAACACAAATTCACTTCCCAAAATTCCATATAGAACCTTTTATTTTGAGGGAACCGCAGAACTTAGACTTGTAAATAATCTGTTTTCAATTAATGTTTAATTTAAGTTCTTTCAGTTTTTCATTATGTACAAATGGATGGAGAAAAAGAAAAAAATTCTGACAGGTTCAGTGTTTAAAACATATATTTTCTAACAAATTTTGCATAGGTTTTTAAGGAAATTTAGTCTTTATCACAACATATTTTTCCAATGAATTCTGCTAGGATAGCTTCTTCAATATAAAGTGGGAAAAAATTCAGTTATTGTCTTCAAATATTATTCCTGAATATGTATCTTCCTATAAAACAGAAATTGGGTTAAATTAATCCATCTTAAATAAATTTTATGATAATTCAGAATCTGTCATTGTGGCTTGTGACTGCCAATTTGAGCTCTCATGCTGTTCCCTTAAGTCATATAACTCTCTTTTCCTGTTTTCTACCTTATTTATCTTGCATTAAAAAGGCAAGACTATCTCAGGCTGATATCAAAAACAATTAAGAACTTAAAAGATCTGACTGTAGAGAGTGCATCTTACCTTCAAGATAAAACCTATTTTCACCCTTCAGGAGAATAAAGATTGAAGAAGAGAACAGGTGCTTTAGGAAAACCCAGGATCTAAAAAACAAAGTAGGTTTGGTAAACATTAAACAGTTTTTTTAAACAGACAGCAGCTCACAGAGACTTGTGCAAGCTGGTGACTGGTAACAAGAGAGTGATCAGTAGAAACACAGCTCACACTGCATCAGCTGCTCACAACTTTACACAGATTGCTGAAATGTGCTGCTATTACATCCATATGACTAGTGGCATGCATGCTAGCTAGCCCAAAATTACATCATGTGTATTTCTGTGAGTTGAAGTCATAATGGTAAAAATACATCAGATAAAAGAAGCCTGCAGATTTTTGTAGGAAAAGGCCCTTTCTAACTGAGGAAAAAACTGGATGTTTTCAAAGTTTGTCTATTCCAAAATCCCCAACGCCAGTGAAAGATGTTGCTTAGGGGAAGAACGGGGAGATGGCTGCCACTGATAATGGTGCTTTCCTAGAATATTTTCTCAGATTCAACAAGCTTTGGCTTGGGGACTTTGTGAAGAAATAAGCAAACTGATGGAACAGTTTTAGGACAGGAATTGGAAAAGGAAATGAGAGAGACTGTATGGATACATGAAGAAAATCTTGTGCTTTTGTGAAAGGGACAGCTGTCTGAAGAAGGTTGAGGCAAGAAGAATGACATGTTGTGAGGGCAAGTTTGACCCTTTGCTGTTCCTAAGCAAGGACCCAGTTATGCAATTACAGTGCATTCAGGCCAATGTTTTGAGTTGGTGTGACAAAGTTTTTGTAGCAGGGGACAGCTGCAGGGGTAACTTCTGTGAGAACATATTTACGAAAGGGTAATGGTAAAAATGGTAAACTTCTGGAGTAGCTGCAGGATAAACAGTCCTACAGAAACTCAGGGCAGCGAAGAAGGAATGAGGAAGGTGCTCCAGCACAGGAATACGTTTCACTGCAGCCTGTGCAGAAGACCTTGTTGGTTGTCTCTCTGCATCCGACAGAGGATCCCAGTGGAGCAGGGACCCACAGTGCAGGCACTGGAGAACTGCATGCTGGAGCAGGTGAACATGCCCTGCAGGAAGCTGCAGCCTGTGGGGAGGAGCCAGAGCATTGCTCTGCTGTTCATGGGTGCAGTTCATGGGTGACCTGCTTGAAGTTGCAATATACTAAATAATGTTCCTCAAGTTGAGACATTTTTGCTCCTGATGACAATTGGTGAACAATGTCCCTGTCTTTATCTGACACATGAGCTATTTTCTTAGTCTCATTTTCTCCCCCATCTTGCTGAGGAGGAGTGAAAAGAGTGTGGATATCTGGCAGCTGGCTATGGTTAACACAGCACAGCAATTCGCCTTCCAAACTAGATATTCTTCACCACAGAAGCAATGTTTTGGGACCAAAGATTAGCCAGACTTCATGACATTAGAGGTCTTACTGAAAGGGCTCAAACACTGCTTGTCACAAAAGTGATGAATAGGGCACTTTCCATGTGCACCCTGCAGGTGACATTGCAAAGGGGTCAGTTGCTGAATGCACTGGACATCACATTTTGCCAGAGATGAACTTCAGCCTCCATAGACAACTTCTGAGAGTCTACCAACAAATAAGAAATGGTTCCATACAAGGTTATGTCACAGGGAACAGGCAACCTCTTACCATCTGCTGACACCTTTGGTGTTCTTCTGCCAGAAAATTTTATTTTCAGTTTCTGTGTCCCCTTGAGTACTTTTAGTTCCATATCTGCAAGGAACACCTTATTTAAACTTAAAACACCTGTTTTCAGAGGCATCTGAGGGCTTAGGAAAGTGCTATCAGCTCTGACTCTTGACATTGTTACACAGTGCATGAAAGCAAACCAAAGTGTTACTATTCAAACATTAGGTACCTTCTCATTAGAACATGGAATATAAGAGTTCCAAATGTCCTAAGTCATCATTTTGTTTTCCTTTTCTGACCTAAGGAATCCTGAATCCTTTTTTGCTGGACAGCAAGAAGAGTGGAAATTATCTTCTCCCTCAACAAAACACACAAAAAGCTGTCAGCTGATACACACTCCAGAGCACTGGGAGTCAAATATCTTTGGCAAGGGTGGAAGTAGCACAAGGCTTGTCTGATGGGAGCTGCTGCTGCTGTTCTCAGCAAAGACAGGATTCCCCCAAGTCTAAACATGGGATAAAAAAATTCGCTGCTGCTCTAATTCTCAGAGTTGGTAAAGCTCTGATGGGAACTGCACATCCATAGGGACACAGACAAATCCCTAACTTTAGAGACAAGGGCCAGCCTGGCACTGTATTGCTGTATGCTGTAGAAGCTAAGCTGGAGCCACTTCTCAGTCCTGGCTTGGATTGGTAGCAGATAAGCACTCACCAGGAGCTGCAGTAGTATCCAGAATCACAAGGCAGTAGCACCTCAGGACCGCCACAATCGTACAATTATACCACACACCATTGCTCCTTGAAATGAAATAATAACTACTCTAGAAAAAACTGTTACACAAATAATTGCTAAGTAAGCAAACTCATTAGATGAATTCAGAGAAGTCTGATTTTTTTTGGAAAATTTTGGACAATACATTGATTTTTTTTATCTTGAAATTATGTCTGCTGATATCCTATAGTTACCACACAGACAAGCATAATATATATGTTCCCATATGATTAGCTCTTCAAATATTTGTTCTCAATTTTTGTATTGATAATATAGTATCAAATATACGATTTACACTCACATTTACTCACAATAAGTCCACTCCTCCTCTCTTTTGAGGGAGGTCCTGAACTGCCAGGGCTACAACCTAGGAATCAGCTGCTTATTTTCCATCATTTTTTAATATACTTGCAGTATAACTTAGTCTGCTACTTTAATTGTCTGGCAAATTATGAAATTATATGTGAGCTGCCAAATGCGTTGTGGAAATCCCCTCTCACATTCTGCTGCTCACGTAATATATTTTGCAATTTCTGAAGTCACATAGAACGCATTATAGCCTAAAACAATATAAATAAAGTTGACAGTATTTTCATTAAACTTCAGAGCTTCCTATCTTACTAAAACCAAATATTTTCTGTACCTTATTTTTTTACCACAAGAATAAACAACTAACTTTCATGCAAATCACCATTATACCACATTTCTTAAGACAGATCTATTTGCAAGCATAATTAATGTCAGTTGCTGAATTCCAAATGATACTTGATATGGCAGCTTTGCACTTGTAAATGCAGTCACTATATCTGTGTAATAAAACTCCACAGCCATAAAGATGATAGTTGGTTGAGTTGGTTGGAATGAAATGTCCTACCCACAGGAACGTTGTCAATACATGTTTGCAGTATTTGATCCATGGCAGCCTAAACTATTCATGTGATCTTTCAAGCTGTTCTGAAAAACATAACACCAAAAATGGAAACTTAATAGTTACTACATTACCTTGCAGTTCTAAGTTGACCCATATTTCACACATGATTTGTGTTAATTTTTAGCATTTAAGTGGAGGGAAGATCCTATGTGGAGTAAAGAAAACTGATTTTTGGGAAAACTCACAGTAAGTCCACTCCTCCTCTCTTTTGAGGGAGGTCCTGAACTGCCAGGGCTACAACCTAGGAATCAGCTACTTATTTTCCATAATTTTTTAATATACTTGCAGTATAACTTAGTCTGCTACTAATTTTTTAATTGTCTGGCAAATTATGAAAGTATATGCGAGCTGCCAAAAGCTATGCTCCAAAATCCTTATTGATCTATTAATAGTTGAACCCTTCTCTTCAATTGAGGGGCATCTGGATGATAAGAGATTTTGTGAAGTCTCTACACATAGTTAGGATAGAATTTTAATGCAGATACAGCATCATTCAGCTGGTTGCCATTCCTTAGTGAGTGCTGTAAAAAACTCAGACTGAAAAAGGATACAAAGGAAAGCTAATTTTCCTGTGATGTCTTTTTCACAAAACATATTTGTTGTCACTGGAAGCCTTTGAATCCTATGATGGTCAAAACCCTATGAGGTCAGGCATTTGAGCTCTGAAGTCAAGCTTGTATTTCCTCCAGAGGTGATTGCATTAGTGATGTCATGATATAAAACATTTGAGATTGCTTCAACTAACTAAATATATCTTTGGTGGATGCTCTGAGATAAACATGGAGACTGACCCAAAGCAGCAGATCTCACACATACACTTCTACAGATATTAGATTCCTAGAATCCAGGGAGGAAGAGAAAACATTACATCATTTATTAAATTAAAAGGATAATATATTTTTACTAAAAGTCAGATATACTTCAGGAAACAATCCTCTCATAGACTCTATGCTTTCTGGGGGGATCTTTATTCATTTGACCTGTTGCTAATTTAATTTCATTCTGTCTTCTTAATTTAATCTTGTTGATTGATATTAGAGCTGATTTAAGAAGTTTAAATGTGAGAGTAAATATAAGAAATTTAAAACCAAATTAAAATCAATTGCATCACATTTCTTGATGTTAATTTAGAAACAATTCTTTGATTGTATTGAATTTTATTGATCTGGAATTACCCTTTGTATCATAACAGAAAATAACCAGCAAATGCATTTGATAAAACTGTCAATCAGAGCATAAGTTTTCATGTGATAAAAAGAATGTCATTTATTGTTGCTTGTGGTTACTACTGAGATGAAATTTCTGATTTCAGGTAAGCTGAAACTAACCACTGTGGAGGGACTCTATTTTGCCAGCAGAAACAAATCACCATTCATATTTCTAGACGGGAAAATGGAATTCGGCCAGTCTTGGTTAAAATGCAGTTACAGTGCCACAGGAGAGGAAGAAGAGAAGGGAAGGTGGATCCATCTTGCAGGGTATATTGCTCTTTCCACCCTTTTGAACCCCAAATTTCCACCCATGTACATTTCCTATTTTCTCTGTCTCCAACTGAAAAGGATTGAGCTGCTGGATGATTTAAGCAGCTGGTGCCTTTTCATACCTGTTGACAGCTCCTCAGTGACACTGAGAAGTAAGCAGCAACACTGAAAGCCCAAGAGCTTGCCTTGCCTTGAAATGCAGCTGACTTTGTCTTCTTTATCTGAAATCAGTTTCTGAAAGCATCCTGAAAGACTTAATAATGAGGTCATTAGTTCATTAATGACCACTCTAATTTATTTTTTTTTAATCCAGTTTAAATCAAATTATTTTTACAATTGTTCCTTTCTTAAGCAAGGAAGCTAACAAAAAAAAAAAAATTGAAATAGAGCCTGGTGTTATATTTCTGATCATGTCTAATTTTAAAATATTTTTTCCTAGCTGTCTTTATTGACATGTCATGCTACCAGTTTTTTGCTCTTACAAATGTCACTGCAGAAAATGAATTGTCAGCTTGTCACAGTGAATCAGAAAGTTCATTCCTGTATCCCTCACCTTGGACATAGCATCATGATAGCAACATGCATATTTTGAGTATTTTGCAGCCCTTTTTTGAAGGGGAAAATCCTACCACCATGAACCCAAGGTGAAGGTCTACATCATCTACAAAAATTTACTCTCCACACATTTTTTTTATTTTTTTTTTTATTTATTTTTGAGGGGGTGGGGTGGTGGGGTGGCTCTTCAATGCGTTTATTTAGCTTCTCTTCATTCTCAGAAACATCCCTCTTCACCTAATGCCCAGCCCCTTCCTACACCTTTTCCCGTCTCAGGGGAAGCCCCATCCGCTCCCGATGGATGGCCCTAGCAGCTGTGGCTCCGGCTGTGCTCCGGCCGTGCCCAGCCCAGCTGCCGGCTCCCCGCCGGGGCTGCGGGCCCGGCCGTCCTGCCTGGCTCCCGGGGCACCGCGGGGACACCGGCCTGCGCCGCCCGCAGCCTGTGACACACAGAGGCCCCGAGATCAAAGGTTAAATGGCTTTTTGCTGCCATCTCTTGATAAACCAGAGGAAAAGGCAGCAGAAGCTGATCGCGTGCCAGGGCAGCATCCCCCGGGCTGGGGCAGCGTTTGGCGCTGACTGATGAGGATGGATTTACCTCTGGGTGGAGAGAGCCCTAGGGATTGGCACGAGTGGTGATGGATGAGCATCAGGGCTGCACGGGGGGAGGTTCATTATAAATACACTTCATCCTCACTGCCCTGACTCAGGGCTGCAGGAGGCTGGGAGAGAAATGTGGTTTCTGTCTTTGAAGGAATGAGTAATCTCCTAATGGTACAGTACAGGTGTTTTGAGAGTTGAGAGCTCTCAACTGTAAAAACAGGATTGAAATATAGGCCCTGTCACTGGTAGGTGTGGACCTGCTATAGCTGCAGAGCTCTTAAGAACCTCAGTCCCTGTCCAGCTTCAGTGATTGGGACATTCTGTGGCTAGAGTATTCAACTGGCTCCCCAATATTTCACATGTCCCACAATTCTCATTTTGTTGGCTAGCTAAATCTGTGTTGACACAATTGGATCATCCACCACTGCAAATCAAGCAAATCATAGGTCATTAAAGAATTCTAACAAAATCTAAGTAAGCACACTTTTCTTTTTGAAATTTTTGGAGAGAAAGAATAGAAATGAAGATTTTAAAAAAAGGAGTTAATTCTCAGTTAAATTCTCGGTCTTTCAGGTAGGCTGTCTTGCAAACTTTGGCCCACAGATACTCTTTTTATGAGCTCCAAGACTGCCATCATTTCTGCTTAGGCAATATTAAGACTGTGCTTTCCTACAATATGGTAAAAATGAAAGCAGAATAAATTCAAATCAGCAGAGAATTTACTGAGCATTTCCTTTAAACAGCCATTGCATAAAATACAGCCATGGTCCCTGTCTAGAACCCAGAATCCCTACAGAAAGCTCAGAGTCCTGAGAGAACAAGTCACATTCCTCCTTGTCTCCTCTGCCTCCAGGTTAAGAGACTGCCTGATGCTTTGGTACTCTCCTGGGTGAAGTGGGATTGAGGAGGCAACTAAATGAATCCTCATTAGCTGGTGGGTTCTGAAATGTGTTAGTCACACAAGTACTCCATAAAATAATTTTCTTATGGTGAGACCTTGAGTGAATTATGCCTCCATCAATGAGGTGGTAGCTGAGCAAAGTGGGATTTCAGAAAGAAGTTTTTGTCTTAGATAGCTTTGTCTTATCCAAGATGAAGAGTTACAGGGGTTTTATTGTACTGGACCCTGACAGAAAAGAGTCGAGTGGCAGGGAGAGATTAGACATAAATTTGCAAAACAACAAACGGATTAAGGTTGTGATAAACTTAAAACAGTAAACAAACAATAGAGGATTTTTTTCTTTTTACTTAAATTATTTGTCCTTTACTTTTCCCTGGAATTCATTTCTCATTATTGAATATTACTTGGAAAGTTTAAATTTAAATATTTTTATTGATTCCATCAATGGAATAAAAAATAGATTATACCAACAAGAATCAATTCCCCCATAATCTTTAAGATGTGGTTATCACCACAAACGTGCACCCAGAATATATATACTTTTCATTTAGATAGACTAACATTCCTACAAAACATTTCCATTATCCAGAAAATGGAGGATGAATGTAACACTATCCTTCAAACCCGTTAGTAAAGGAAACATAGTCACAGTTTGAAAAATAAGAACTGAAACACTAAAATACTTGTTATCTCTTTGATGGTGGCCTAGGTATATTCCTGACTGCTAATTGAACAACTTTTACAATTAAACATGGAATTTACCTTGCTAAGCATAATGAATGTCTATGAGGATCTCTTTTTTAACAGAAGTCTGCACCCTAAAAATAATGTTTATTTTGATGGATAGGAGAAAGTTCCAATCCCTTCTTTCAAAAAATGGCTAATCCCAATACAGTGAAGGGCAGTGCACACTTACTAAAAATAGGAGAGGACTGAAAGAGCCAAGAGGTCCCTCTCTTTTCCATTAGTCACATATTGTATATGAAGTAAGTCAGTTTTAATAGTGTTAGAAAATTATCTCTCTTTCCCAATTTTAAATGTCATGTCCATAATATTTCAAAGTTATGGCCTCAACCGTACTGAGTAAACTGTCCTAGACCACCTAGTAACACCCCTGGTTGCACAGGGAGTTACACCAAGGACTTTCTAGTATGAATTGCAGGACACTTGGAGAAAAGAACCCTTTCAAAGAGGAACTTGTTTCCTGTATATATATTTGAAGGCATATTCCAATGCCCTGCTATATCCTCTAGGAAATTCTAATTGTGTTTAGCTGTCATCTTAAGTTCTTATGTGATTTAATGATATGGGATAAGAAGATTATTCTGATAGGATATTAAGGGGAAATATAAAATTGATTTAATCCCATGTTTCTGCATCAGCATCCTCGAATGACCTGTGGTGCTGAGCTACTTTAATTCCTAATGAGAACTAAGCTTTCTGTCATCATGGTTCCTGTAAAACTTCCAACTGGAAACACCAATTCAAGAACTGTATTTTAACTTAATTGAGGCCTGAGACAGACAGGCAGATAAATGCCCAAATACAAAAGCTTCCATAAAAAAAACACCAAAACAACACCTAAAAGCATGCTAAGAGATTCAAGACAAAAATGAGTTTTGATAGTGATCTGTCCAACCTCATGACCCACAAGTAATTGTAACTGAAGTAATCATATTGATGATCAGACAGTACAAGCTTCCTAAGGTATGAATTATGTTGTCTCCATGTGGTGGCATACACTGCAAAATGATGCTACATTACTATTTAGCTGTCCCCCATTTTCTTCAACAGCCATCTAGAAAATGAGTCCTGTTGAATCTTGGGAAGTTATACACAGCTAAGAAGAAGTCTAACTATGGAAGAACAAGCTAGAACTCCTCCCTCCTGCTCCTAATTCTCTAGATGACCTCAGCCAAATTACTTTATAAAAGTCCAAAGTAATTTGTGTGTCTATACCAAACACTCTCATTTTCTTTACTTTTGGTCACATCATGCTATCGATAACTCAAGATAATTTCATGGGCTTGTATGTAATATATGCTTACTGGATATGATTAAAGCGAAGTCCAGTGCTCTCATTCTGATATAAGTTTGTCCTCCCCATGCGTACTTACAAAGAACAGCTTTGATTTAGGATAGACCTAGAAAGAAGTTAAAATTTCCTTCAGAGTACATCTAGTCTCCTACAAATCTACAGGTTACTTCTCCAGCACTTAAAGAGACAGCTAGCTGTGCATATGAAAATACCTTATCAGGGCCCATTAATTAAGATCAATATGTGAAGTGGTAGTAGGTTTAGGTGTAAATTTGTTCATACTTTTGCCATTATTAGCTTTTACATGCTAGATTATTTCAATGTTGTCATCACATTGCTTGACAGTATGCTGCAATTGCAAAAGGTACATAAATCTTTGTTGTGAGCCTTGTAAAAGGGTGGATGAGAGAGGAGAAAGATGAATTTTTATTCCAGGGTGCATCCAGCACAGACGGGGTTTTCTGCAGCAGTTAATGCCAAGGCAGATGGAGCTATTTTGAGGACTTTTACATTGCTATACTGATATTCTCATATTTAAAGATGTGTTAGAGAATGCTAATATAGCCATTACTTTGCTATTATAAAGGAGTTTAAAAGATAAGCTATTTTTAAAGAGGTTTTTCTCTGTTGAATCCGTTCATTTGCCATCTAGGAGACAGTATGATCAGAGTGGGAACTAGAAAGCCTCTTCTGAATGTGATTGTCCATCAGGAGCTTATGAAACTCACAGGCTGACCTTTCCTGTACACAAAATGCATAAAATAATAACTGTGTAGCCTTGAAAACTTTAACTCTGTGGATTAAAATAAGGATTCCTTAAAAAAATTCAAACTTTTCAATATATAGAACAAAATCCAGTATCTCATGAAATTTTAAATCTTTGGGACTAAAATACACTAAAAAATAATCTAACATTTTACTGTTACATGTTTTGGAAGAAGAGACAATTACATAATTATAAACAATCCATCAACACCTAAAAGACAATATCTAAAAAATTTAGGCCTGGCTGCAATTATTCTACTACCCTAAAAAATCTCAACATGAAGAGTTCACCAATCAGCAGAATTATGAACAATATAGAGGACTGTGGAATTCTTTAGTCAGAAAGCAATTCTTCCTTTCTACTTTTGTTGATCTCAAGAACTTTTCACTAAATCATTTTTTAGTATATGAATATCAATGTATCCTACTAAAAATTAACCTGATGTACAAACTGCCTTAACCTAAGTATTGCCTATTGAATTTGCATGTTGAACTTCTTCGGTGTTCTAGTTTTTCACTCTTTCATGTCTTTGATATATGTATAATCCCCTTGAAAACTTCTGTTAATTCCACTGAAACATTTCTACTCCATCCCAAAACAGATCCTAGCCTAACATAACAGCCAAAGCAAAGAAACCTGCTTATAGATTCACATGCCTAATTCAATAAAAATAGCACGAGGCACGCAACTAAGATTTGATTCATTGCAATGTTTAGCTGGAATCCAAATGTGTTTCCACAGAAAATTCAGAAATTTTAATCCTTTAAATTGAAGAAAAAGTATCAGAAGTTTGTAAATGAATGCCTGCAGATGCAAGGTAACGCACAATTAAGTAATGGAGTGTAGCATATGTCCTACATACTTAGGTACAGTGGGGGGCAGCCATAGTATTAGAGCACCAATCTATGTGTTGCAGACCATATGGCACATTTGTAGACCACTTGGATGCTGCAGCTGGTGCAAAATGAAGTTCCTATTTGCTTAGCAGATCTGGCAGTAGGAGAATACCTTATGCTAGTGTTATTTTTACTATATGTTCCCACAGTACAACTTTACACTTTCCAAAGTGTGCTAAGTTTGCAAAGATTGCTGAACCTCTGTATGCTTTTGATGTTTGTTACCTGAAAAGCTCCTTTTTCTTCATTATAAATCTCTTGATTTACCATGAAGTAAATCAGCATTTACCTCAGTAAATACTGAAGTATTGCCTCTAGTTTTCCTTATATTTTACCTCTCTTAATTTTAGGACAATTATGGTGCTAAAATCTTTCTTCACCTTCTTGCTATTCACTTTTCATTCTTCATAGCAATTTTTTCAAATTTCTTTTCTCATCTCACCAGATATTTCATTAAAAATACCCACTACATTTTTCCAGGAAATGCTTCTCCAAGACCTGCCATCTAGAATGCCATTAATTCCTGGAAGATTAGAAAATATTGATGATTTATGTTTCGCAGTTACTAAAAGCTAGGTCTGAAAACATGTCACACCTTATTAAACAAATTTCTACATCCTACATCACTCTCTATTACCAAGGTAAAAAAGTCTTCTTTTAGATCTTTTTCCTCTCTCTAGTCTAATTTTTTATTTGGGGCTTTTTTTTGTCTTATGGGGCTATTTTTCACTAGATGATGTGTGATGTGTGTGTGACAAGGTTCCCCAATACACCACCAAACACAGTATACCAAAACTTCCTAATATGCTCAGGTCAGTAATTTATTTCTTTTATACCTGTCTCCATCACAGTGCACCCTGTAATCAATCAATCTTATTATGATACAGTATCACAGCTATAGAGGCCTGATTAATTATCCAGTTTTTCAGGGGTATCATTTACTATTACGGAGAAAGAAAAGTTTCCTCCTCCATCAAATCCCTCTAGAATGCACAAAGCATTTAGTTGTTTCAATTTCAGAGGAAGAGTGATGAGCTGGGGTGATGACAACTGACAGTAGTGATCCATGTTCCTCAAGATACCAAGCTCCTCCTTTAGCTTGTGTAAGTCCACTGAATGTGTCTAACTGTTGACTTGCAGCAAATGAATATATGTTTCATTCTCCAGTTCTCTTCCCCTGATTCTGATATATGCCATATAAAACAGGTTTCTTTTTCTGTTTTTAGAAAAATTGGATGACCCTGAACACCTGTCAGAACTGTATCCAACAACAATTTTTCATAGAAAATTAATTTAAGAAAGCTGGCATTTTTTCACCCTGCCTCTATTAGAACCAACCTACATAATCACATAATGATCACAACACTAAAACAGATTAAAGACACGTTTTATTCTTTCTGAGATGAGGTAGGGAATCTTGGATTTTCCTGGTATACTTTCTCATACTGAAAACTGCCCCATTAACATTTTGAATGTCGGGAAGATAACTATCCTTTCACTTGTGGAATACTGTCATACCTCCATGGTGAAATCTATTGGATGTGCATTTATGCAGACATTCAGTGCTCCTTTTGGATTGGCCTGTAAAATACTGAACTCCATTGGTAACACTCCTCTCAGGACCAAAGCACTCTTGTCAAGATGGAGATGCAAGCCCAGGGTTGACATTTCTGTGCCTTCCTGCTCTCAAATGCAGCAAAACCTGTACAGACATATTTAGTTTTAAACATCTGCTTAAGCCCGTCCTGTTTCTGGAAAGCATCAAAGCTTTTCCTTTAACACTGCTGATTCAGATTGCTGGTTAGATGCCAGCTTCTATCTGAGATGGTAGATTAAAACCCTTTCTAGCTGGTTCTTTTGACCTGCAACTGGGAAAAAAAGTAGTCCATGTAATTAAAAAAAAAATAAAAAATAGAATAATAATATTTGATAGGAATGTGCTTGCCATGGAGGGCTTTTTTTTTTTTTTTTTTTTTTTTTTAATGGGTTGGAGTATTCCTGGTAGTAATTCTGTCATGGAATTATATAATTATATGAAGA
Source organism: Parus major (assembly GCF_001522545.3). Taxonomy (NCBI): domain Eukaryota; kingdom Metazoa; phylum Chordata; class Aves; order Passeriformes; family Paridae; genus Parus; species Parus major. The sequence goes on along the minus strand of NC_031773.1, from coordinate 24,806,202 downwards.
GGTCTTTGTTAAATTAGTTACTGTTCTGTGTGCCTTTGCAGGGAGCCGTGAAGGTTTTCAGACGGTAAAAGAAAAAAAAAAATCAACGTCACATGGTGTTCTATTACATCATTCTACAAGTGCATCACCCATTGTTTCCTTCAACATGTGGCTTTCAACTTCCAAGATTACCATTCCCAGTGATTAACACCCAAGTCCCACATCTGCCTTTTCTCGAGATAGACGCAGCTTTGTGAGGGACGACTTTCACCACCTATTTACCACATTCTTAACATTTTTTTAAGCCCAGGCAGGCCTCACCGGAATTTCCCCCAAGGCGTTCACGGCTGCTGCCACCTCCAGCCCGAAGGGTTGCAGCAGCGTGCTCGGGGCCGCACAGCACCGCAGGCTCCCCCTGCGAGGCGGGGAGAGCAGAGGAGCTGCGGGAGGGCCACGGAGCCAGGAGAGCGAGCCGGAGGGACCCAGGGACGGGAGAGAGCTGCCAGTGCTGGGCGGGAGCCGCCCAGGAAGGGAAGGAGCAGCCGGGCGTGGGAAGGGGCCGCCAGTGGTGGAAAGGAGGGAGCCAGGCGGGGTGGGAAGGCGCAGGAGGGATGGGAAGGCGCAGCAGGGATGGAAGGCGCAGGAGGGATGGGAAGGCACAGCAGGGATGGGAAGGCGCAGGAGGGATGGGAAGGCGCAGGAGGGATGGGAAGGCGCAGGAGGGATGGGAAGGCGCAGCAGGAGGGATGGGAAGGCACAGCAAGGATGGGAAGGAGGCGGGTGGAGCGGCGCGCAGCAGCAGCCGGAGCTGAAGCTGTGTTGCGGCGCCCTCTGGTGGGGGCGGCGCGCCTGGCACCCCGCGCTCCGGGCAGGGCTGCGGTGTGAGCACCCCCAGTGTGAGCACCCCGGTGTGAGCACCCGCGGTGTGAGCACCCCCGGTGTGAGCACCCGCGGTGTGAGCACCCCCGGTGTGAGCACCCCCGATGTGAGCACCCCCGGTGTGAGCACCCCCCCTGTGAGCACCCGCGGTGTGAGCACCCGCGGTGTGAGCACCCCCGGGGTGAACACCCCCGGTGTGAGCACCCCCGGTGTGAACACCCCCGGTGTGAACACCCCCGGATCCGCCCCACAGCACCTCCGAGCTCTTCGCCAGCTCCAGATGCGCGTTATTGGAAAGGCTCTACTCTGCTCTCTTAGAAATAATCATGCTCGGCTCTTACAGAAAGCACAATTCGAAAGGAACGGATCCCATTCGGATCATTTGTCTCTATGCATGCGGGTGTTACTTAGCTTATGGCTATGTATTGCAAAGCTGTTGTTTTACTTTGTACCAATGACATGCAATATACCATTATTGTGATACGATATTGCTGCAGCTCCAAGGAACAGGGACACTGACAGTATTGACATTAAAGGTGCCAACAAAACCACTATATCTGCAACGATGTGCATAAATAAAGATTTATAAGAAATATTATTTATAAAATAAAAAATATCTTTTTTTACTCCCTAATCCTTCTCTTAGACTGACATGCTGATATTTAGAGGATATCTCTAATAATGGGAAAAGAACAGAGAGGAAGGAACATAAGGTGTCATCTCTGGTGAAACTTTTCTTTAATAAATGTTGGATCAGATATGGGGTAAAGGAGCATCATGGAGTTCTGAAGGGAAAAGAATGAGCCAGGGAGCAATGACGATGCAGATCTCCCATGGGGAGATTACCAGGGAGAGATTCTGACATATTACTCCTTCTGGAGGGGTCAGTAAAGGGAGAGATCCTCACATAAGCCCCCTCAACATCCCTTTGGCTCACAGTTAGAGACAGGAGTAATCAAGGTAATGTCAAGGAAGCTTCTTCCTCTGACTTCACCATCAGTACATCTGCTTAACTGCTTTATCTGATTATTCATAGCCTGCAATCACAACTATCACTCCTCTCAAGTTAGAATAAGGAAACATAAACCCAGAGCATGGTACATAATGCACCTATTTTATTACAAAATAAAGACTGAATTCAGACAGTTCTACTTTTGTCAGCACTAGAAGCTTTGTTTCCCGATAGACAAGCTGCTACTTGCATAGAGCATGCATCAAATAGATGTACAAAATAAACCCATGGTAGGTTGTGAACCTTTGCCTTAGAGCAGTATTCATTCGATTGTTGAACATCCACCATTTTTAAGGCCAATTTTGTTTATTGAATGCATTTGAACTGCACTATTTTGCTCTGGCACATTGAATGTGTAGAGCTTGAACAGACAGGAGAGGAGGCTGTGAGGGAGGGAGGAAGAAACTAAAGACAGCAAGGCAGCAAGTTGACCTCCCTGTATGCTTGTTTCTTCTGCTTTCCTGCACTCTACTGACAGCCAGTCCCACATGATGTATGGTGATTGCTGAAACCTGCTACCTGCTGTGTGAGTCTGATACTTTCCAAAGGCTGATTGTAGCTGAGAAATGGATGACCCTTGCTCTCACACATCCACACACAATACGAATAATATTTCTTGGGCAGGAACAAGATGGAGGTTTTTTTCCCCTCTTCTTCACTCCACATGGGAAAGGCACTGCCTATTATTGACTAAGCTCAGTTATGGACTCACGACTAGTTTTATACAGCATATAGCATTTTGTGGTCTGTCACATCTGTTTTTATGCTTCCTGTTTTTCCCTTGATAGGCTTGCCTGACATGGTAATGCCTGCAAACACAATTAATGAAAGCATTTCTACTCATAGCAGCATCTCAAGTGGTACTTTCATTGGCTTCACGTTTACTTCCTGTAATATGATTTATTTTGCTGGCAGTTGGAATAGTTCCTGCTGTGAAGCTCATGTGCTCCTTCTCTGGGGCTTATGTTCCCTTTCTGTTATATGCCCTCAACAGATGTGAGAAAGAACCAGGAGACATGTGATGCAAATATCTTACAGAGGGCATGAATTCAACATGTTTCACAGGCTGCTCAGGTAAAATATGAGCTGTCATTAGGTGTTACAAATCATGCTGTGGGGCAAGATATTTAATAACTTATGAAATACAAGCATTTATGAACTGCAAACAGACTAGGACTAATGAATGAGAGTTCAGTTTCAGCAGCAGGTGTGATTTAAGCGTTTCCTCCTTACCTTAGAGCTGCTCATTTCTCATTTATTGCAAGAGATCACTATTATTTAGTTGTGCTCTTTGATGGCATGATTGCACCATGTACCAGATCTTTGCATGGCTTTTTCCCAAGAAATAAAAAGAGGCTGTATTTTTGAAGAACGTAATTTCCCAGATCACAACCACTGTGCAAGTGGCACAAAGAAAGGGTGTGTATGATAGCCTCTTGGGGCAGAACCAGAAATAATGGCCAGTGAGTGGGAAATTGGTTAAGACATTTCAAGTCAGTTAGATACGCTGCAAGCAGTATAATAATACTGAAACATATTCTTATACTGTGGTAATACCCAAAACACATTGTGTGTAAGAAAGCATAACCCTGTAAGAGACATGCAAAATCCCAATCAGACCACACAAGCTAAGGAAAACAAAAGATGATGAGAGAAGATATTCTGTTTACAGTTATCAAGCCATTCACAATATCTTATGTTTTACAAGATGCAAAATTATTTCAATGCTATCTTAAATATATTTAAAGGACAAACCACAGATCGTCTTCTTACCTACCCTCTTTTCTCCAGCACCATTCACAGAAATTCTAAAACAATATTCCACAAGTTGCAAAGATTCACAGTTTTTTCTTTAAAACTAAATGTATCTAAGACTAAGGAATTTTGTAAAAATATCAACACAGACCTGGGAAATTAAAGAAATTATGTAATTGCTCCATGTTCCACAGTCTCTAATACGATTTGATTACATGGTTGAGTGGAGAAGAAATCTATCAAAATGTTATGCAAGTTTTAAATCTGGCTGTTTTTAATTACCATTTTGAGGCGAGTCAAATTTGGGGTTTATAAAATGATTAAAATTTCAACAAGAAAGTATATATTTGCATAAAGGAAACTGTATATAAATTAAAAGTTCATAAAATATTACTTGTAATGTTTCCAAACACACAGGGAGCAAACCACAGCTCTCTGATCTTGGCATTAGCCCTGCTGTTTTCACAAATCATAACTCAAGAGTTATTTTTGCCTTGCTGTGAGAGAAGGAGCCATCTAATTCAGGCCACAGGAGGCCCCCACAGAGCAGGCAAAACAGCAAACTTCCTCAGCCTCCCTGGATTTTATATTAATAGATGTGCAGAATGTCTGCTCTATGGTCTTAGTGTGCCGCAGAGACTCACAGCTGACAAGATGAACAGAGAATTAGCAGTACTGTCACACAGTCAACACAGAGTCTATACTTTTGATACTGATGAACAACAAAGCTCAGTGAAACAGAGATCGTCACTTTAGATTAGTTATTAGAAGACCAAATACAGTACCTTTCACACTTCAAAATAATTTCTGTAGTAATAAAAGTCACTGTGACAGTGTAGTGCTATTGTGGCAAATTTCATCTATTCCCCTCATTTATAAGCTCCTCTGTAATAACACTTTACCCATCAGAATTCATTGAAATGCATTTCATTATCCCAATCAGCCCCCTGAGTCATAGCTTTATTGTATTGCATTTCCTTTCTACTGTATTTGAACTTTCTTCCAATACTAAAGCTGATTTCAAGCCCATTACAACCAGTTGCAAATTAGCTTTTATTCTGCTCTGACTGCTGGTGTGTTTTAATAAATTCATGCCAAAATTTTTATAACATAATATTAATACACTTTATATTTTAATTATTTTATCCCCAATTAATGTAGTTATTTCTGATTTATTTCATGCTTTTTTTTGTCCCAGGATGGGCTAGCATCTTGCCCACTCTCATGAGCATGGGTACTTGTAGTACTATGCTCCTCCTGATTTTAGGATTAGAAATTAGCATCATGTTCCAATATTTTAAAAGGGAATATTTTAAATGGAAAGGAATACATCATAATATATGTGCATGTTTTCATTGGAACACATTTTTGGAATAACCTGAAAAAATCTCTGCAAGTGTGAGAAATATATAGATATATATCTATATCGATAGATAGACATATTTTACTTATGTACATACACACACAAGTAGAAAACTTTTGACTGATTTGTTGAAAGAGGGAAGGTCTTGCTCCTTGATTGGCACCAACTACATGCACTTGAGGAAGATAACTCTTTGGTTCTCTAATTCCCCTTCATCATCACTCAGCTCTTCCAGTGAATACCAGCATAGACACGCTCACTGAATGTCCACAGCTCAGGATTATGTTTTCTGTGTCAATACACATTTCACAGATTTGAAGCATGCTCATAAGAGAGCTATGCCTTTAAATAAAGCAGTGAGTGGCAGAACTGAAGAATATATAGAACTGCTTTAGCAATGCAATTAGAATAACTTAAATTCTACACTTTCCAGTAGTGATTTTTCTTCCAGAAAAATTCATTCATCTTATGATACTCTTTGTTGGTGGAAGCAGTGTCTTGGATCAGAAGGCCATGAAATGAACTTCTAGTTTCTTCTGCAAGTGTCTTTTTGATATTAGTGTATGAAGACATATAGATATGATTTCACCAAGTCAGAGACATCCATTAAGAAAGAAGCAAGAGAAGGGAGTGTGCAGCTTCTGTCTTTTGACTGACTGACACTTTCCACTGTGAAATATTTTGGGAAATATTTTCTTTGAGAAGTTCCCACACCGCTAAGCCTGTCAGCAATGATGAGACTTACTTGACAGCATTGTGCTGTTAGATTGAGGAGAACAGTTTTTCTCTCAAATTCTCAATATGTTTGCTGAGATTAAAGCTGCTGGCATAACTTTTGTTGTGTCTTTGCCTGCATTTTTCAGGTCAACTTTTGTGGCACATTAAAAGTTATGAAACTGACCTTGCTGCTGAAGTTGCAGCAGCCACACATATAATGAATACACATGGATCTTTTAAGTGGGAACAGATAGGGCCCACATTTGTTTTACTGGCCTTTTTTTTTTTCGTTTTTGGCCTTCTTTTTCCTCTCAAAGTCATTGAAAAGGCTTGAGATTTTTCAACAGCAGGAGGAAAAAATATGTATTGTTTATGGGGCTCTTTCTCCTGGCCAAATGCGTTGTATCTAAGACTCAAGCACGCAAAGGCATAGGAAATGTGCTGAACTTTGACACAATGCAATCGCCCAAAATTTCATTTATGAGTATCTTAGTTTGCTCTGCTTTACTCAGCAACAAGTTTTTGCCTTTCTTGTCTCAGAACAAGAGTTTTAGCTGCAGGTAAACTTTCCTCCAAGTGCATGATGCTAGGAGCACTGCTGCTATGTCCAGCTCCATGGAGGGGACATCCCTGGGCTTACTAGGACTCCACATGTTTCTAGTACAGTTAAGAACTACTGCTATGACTTAAGTGTTGAGAAAAACTTGGTTCAGAAAAGCATCTGTGAAGATTAATAATGTAGGAATTATTTGCTAGGTGATAGAGTTAAACTAGTATGTCTGCAGTCACAAATATACTATAAACTACAGGAAAATTAGACTAAGACAGGAGGAAAATTAGACTAAGATAGGGAGAGTGGATCTGTAAAGACAGCTCCTGAAGAGAGGAAAGACTGAAGTAAGACGGAGGCTGCAGCAGATATATTCTATCACAAGAGGAAAAAAAAGAGAAAATAGATCTCTAGAGGACTAGCTGGAGAGAGACAACAAAACGAAAGGAGAAAAACCCCATGAAAACTGTTTTTTTTTTAAAGTCATTAAATAATTCTTTCCACTTATTTCTTTTACATTTGCATTTCAGACATTTTATACATCAGCATTTTCAGAAAAACTGATATCAGTTATAAGAACTGCTTTTACTACTCCTTCAGAGTTCCACATGTACTTTTCTATTTTTATCCTTTATCTTTCTTGTCCTTCTCCAGATTGCCTTTATGAAATCAAGACTAATCACTAGATTAAGAAAAATAAGCCCTTTTGTCCCTCAGTCCATATTGATTTCTATGCAGTTAAAGATTCAAAAGTGTTTATTTATACTGGAAATAATTGTAAGACTAATTACAAAGTGTCAAATATTATCCCTATCCACCTACTTGTAATATACCTGCATTTGAAAGTATGTCGTCCTTCAGAATAGAAGACTCCCTTTTTCCTTAGTATTTGTTTTCCATTTCATTTTCCATTGTAAACCCTCCTAGCTCAGGTTGACAGTATCTTTTAAAGTTGACCTTTTCCACTAGATGGCACATGGGGCCATATGAGTGTCAGGAGAGACACAGGTTGCTGAACTGTGTTGTAAGAATGCACGTAATGCTTAAAAAAAATTCAATATAAGACCAACATGTTTTTTAACTACTGCTAACTGGTATAACTCCATTGGCTCCACTAGGATATGCTGATCTATAATAGGCAAAACTTGATGTGTGCTGCATATAACATTGTTTTCTAAACTGTTGTATTATGCATCTTGTAAATGGAGAATTTCTATGTTTAATATGAAAACTGTATTATATTATAAGAAACTGCATTATATTGTATCCTAATATCTCATTCTTCATAGGTCCTTAGAGACTACTGGTACGAAGATTTGAGTGTCAGATGGAATTTACCTGGTTACCATATCAAAATGCTAAAAGTAGTGTGCAGGCACAGTACAAAGAATAAAAATATGCAGAAGATTTCAGTGAAAAGGTATAAAATGGAATGCACCATTAATGCTTCAAAGATATGATCTCTCTTTAAGATTTACCAGAATTATTGTCCTTGCTTTTAGTTCCTACAACCCCTTCAGTGATAATTACTGATGCTTATATTTTATCTAAGAATTTCTGAGTCAGAAATGTATAACCCCTTCTGCTGCCAGAGGACTGCTTGCCCAAAAGCCTTTGGCTGCCCATCTGCTGTTGGAAGAGACAGTTATTCAATCCTCTTTGTCAGGTCATTTTAAAAAATCTTGGCAGACCTGGAAAGTGTAGGTGGAACACTGGAGGAGAAACTTCTGGGTGAATCTCAAGCTTTTTATTTGTCTAGGCTCTACAGAAGCAACCCTTTAAAGATCCCCTTGCTGTTCTAATGGCTCAGACTACATTTGGTTCATAGCAAATATAGCAACTTCTGTCTTTCGGTTTCTGTCTCAGGCCACAGTGGAATTGCTGATAGCTGGGAAGCCATCCAGCTTACCAAATGAAGTCCATGACTACATTCCACAGGGCCCATGACACTTGCTCAGGTCTTCCAAATGACATTTTCCTCATATAGAAAGTTTTTAAAGAGATTTACCCCTGGAAGTTTCTATGCAACTGGTGCAATCACATAATCCCTTGTTTCTGTAGTGTGATCGCCAGCCCTTTTTTGTCCCAAAGTGAACTTCAAACTATCTCTAAAAATAGGCTATCAGTTTTGGATTTTTAGTATTACACTGGCTATTGCACCGTTTATGACTTCTGCAGTTATCAAGTCTCCAGAATAACCGCTATCAAAAATTGGCATGAACTAAACCAGTCTGGTGCTTTCTTTCTTTTTTCTCTGGCTGTTTGCCCAGGCTAGCTCTAAGGAAGGCCTAGAGTAAGTAAATGTGACTTTTATCTAAGCTACAAATCAGAGCTACAAATCAGAGGAGGTGACAATTCCCATGGCAAGAATTTTCCATGAGAAATATTCAGTTATTTCATCCCCAAAAGAAAAGATCTGACAGAAGTGGTCAATAAGCTATTTGATTTCAAATATTATGCAGAAACAAAGATAGATGGTACAGAGACAGTGATCATGCCAGCCATTCCCACATAAAAAGCCAGAGCTGTTTTAGGTAAATTTGATCTTTTAAGTGGTGTCTAAAATACATCTGGTGAACAGATCACTGCAATTGACTACTTTTGTGAGATGAAGTTCTATCCCATATATATGAATCAGCCCAACAATATCAATTTTCCCTATAATATGAAACACGTGAACACGGTCATCTCCTGAAGACTATAGACACAGAATCTCTCTAGTACTCTTTGCTATGCCACCAGTGCCTGCTGTAACTCATGTGACCCTCAGTTTTATGTCCCTAAAGTTGGCCACACCAACCATATCTTCGCTTTTCTTGCCCAAAGACTCCAGATGGGCATCCAGGACTGAACAAGAGGGGATGAAGAACATCAGCATCTGCAATACTCTTATTTACCATGAAGAAAAGGTGAGCTTGGAAGTTCCCTAAACTTGAGTGAAAATATCTGCTGGGTAGAAGAGGTAAAACACCCTGAACTCTACATGTCTATGAGCCACCATCCATTTTTGTATTCACAAATGTGTTATATTGGTCTACTTGTTCTTTAAAAAAATTTGAGCTATGAGGTATTTTATATGTTAAAGCTGTGAAATATATGAAAGACAAAAAAAACCACTGATAGAAATGAAATCATTGGAATTCTGGAAGTTGGTAACTGAAGAACTCGAGAAAAATGTTATCATTATTTAAACTTTGATCCAAGCTAGAAAGCAGTAGAAATCTTGGAGACCTCAGAAAGATCACAGAACAGATTATTACAACTTCTCTTGTCTGACTGATGGCCACCTGTCCAGAGAGCAGTCTATCTTTCTGGATGACTGGTGGTAAGCATGTTAGTGCTTAAGCTAGCAGCATGTGAATCCTATCTAGCTACACTTCCTCTGGGTATTAGCCAGGAAGAAAAATTGAAAACTACTCTAGATTTTTTTGTCATGCACGCTTTACACTTCCAACTCAGCTAACCCTTCAGTCCATGCTGTTACTGGGTGTTATGGACACAGCTTGAGCCTTCTCTGTTAAGAAGGTGTCTGTCTGAAAAGGCAGCCTAGAGGAGATCATTTGAAGAGAGACTAGGAGTAATCTAACCCAGAGGCTCTGTCTTTTCTAGCACACATCATGGTAGGAGCACCTCAAATATCCCTTCCATAGCTCTGGGTGTTAACTCCTGCTCCACTGGCCTAGAGCCAGTTGGCTGAGAGAGAAACATACCTCGTCATCATTGCTAACATGGATCTGCAATAGCTAGTCTGGTAACACGGCTCCATGTAGTTATCACTCTATTTTTCCTGCAGGCCAACCATGTCGAGAAGGAGACAATAGCAAAAATTCACCCTAAAGGACTGTTATGACCTCCTTGAACTGCACGATCCATGGTGTACCACTGTGTTTTCTGTGTAAAATAAGCCTCTAAAAATCAATTCTTCCCACTGCTGCTAGACCCTGAAAATGCATTAGTTTCAGTTTGTAATCATCTGCATAAACCACTGCCAAAAAAGTTAATGAAACTGGCACGAGCACCTAATCACAGTCCAACAGCAAAGTATATCAACAACGTAAACACATTTAGTCCCTGCTCTAGGTATGGTAGAAGAACTTGTTAAAAATGATCCTGGGAACCATTTAAAGTTAAATTTTATTAGAGCTAGAACAGTTCTTCATGTTCCCTAGAGGTTAAAAGGAATAAAACCCCTGATAGGCACAAAGGACAGATAGCATAGGAGGAATATTAGCCTAGACCTAAACCACTGCAACTTTTGACACTCATTTAATAGTAATAGTGATTATCAGTAGAGTAGTTAATAAAAAAAACACAAAAGAGCCACTTTAATTGGTCAAACACTGCTTAGTCAGCATGTCCTGAATCTTTCTCTGTGAGCCTGAATGACATGTGAACCAGCAGTTTATTTTTATCCCTGACTGCTCAGTCACTCTTTCAGTGGAGCCTAACAGCAATGTCATAGGATGAGAGATAGTTAGAACCTTCAGAATTTTCTTCCTGAAAAATTACTTTAAAATAAGATTAACTATATAGGTGCATGTATATTTGACAATCCTCTTTTGAAATACAGGTAACATTTTGATTTAAACCTACCTCGTTTTCTGGAAGTTTATTTTGGAACTTGCTAAGGATCAGGAAAAGCTAGTGAGCCTTTAGCCTAAGGAAACCAGGGGTTCTAAATGCTACACAGACAACAATGTCATTCCTACCTGTCTAAGGAGCCTTTTTTACCATCTCTACAACTGGAGACCAACGCTTCTCAAGTCTTAACTATGCAGCAAGAGCCCAAAAACTCAGGGAGACAGAACAAGCAGCTCAAATTTTCAGAAACTGTAGGCAACCCTTTTAATATCATCTTCTTTGTTTTTTTCCCAGTTTACATAACCTGACAGATTTGTAACTGTCACAGCAGACAGCTGCTGTACTTTCAAGTGAGGGAAAAAAAAAAATCAGTGGCACTAAAGACACATACTTCACTATTTTTTTTTGCGGGGGGGGATGGGGGTAGAGTTCCTGTAGGTCAGGCTTTATATGAGAGCTTTGAAAATTTCAAAATTTCCCTCAAAATAGACATGCAAAATTGCATCCAAAGGAATCTAAAATTCTGACAGATTTATAATTTATTTTTAAAGTGGACGGAAAATGTGCTAAAAAAGGTCATGCATTACTTTTTAAATGGATTTAAAATATATCTCATTAGACATATAACCTTGATAAAACTATAACTGCATTGTTCTACAGCTTAAAGTTCTTTGGTTATGCAATATGTTAAATATCAAAAGTGTGTTATGATATGTTGTAAAGGTCCTTTACATAACCATGAAATCCTAAATATTCCTGGGCTAAGGAAATCCTCATTAATAAAGGTCTATTCACCTGACAGTGAATGTTTGCCTGTAATTTCCTCTCAGAGGAGTAGTGATGAGTCCTGAGAGATTCCTCTGGAAATACTGTCCTCAAATGCGTGGAGTGAGAATTCTTCCTTCAGTTGCACAGCAGTTGTTGCCTGCCATAGATGGAGGTGTAAATTTATGTTATTTGCTCCAGTAATCTCTTATTATTAAGAACAACAAACTAAAATTACAGGAAATGTGAACAGCAGTATGGCAAATGCAGAATCATATTCTTCTACCTGAGTTCTCATAAATGTGAGGACATTTTGCCTGTTAAATTGTTAGATTTCCTACACACTTTTTCATTATATTGACCTTGAAAGCTTCCAAGGACTTTACTTGACACATTTGCTCTGTGTTAACTTGATTTCTACTTGTCTCTTTCCCTCTCCCTCTCCATATGCCTTTTATTTAGTGAATGGGGCATGAAACATAAAAATAGAACTACAATGGTGATTATGAATTTTATGCATTTTGGTAGAAATTTAATCTTAAATTATGGAGTAAATGAGCATGATTTTTATCATTATCTATACCAGTGTATCAGAGAGGACCAATTAAGCTCTCTCCCTAAGATCCCAGCAGAGTCACTGGAAAGAGATTGAAAGCAGGAGCCTAGCTCAGCAGCTCTCTATGTTCCCTGAAGGAAGCTACTTCACTCCACTGCACAGGGGTTAAAGATTGATTTTGTAAATGCCTCTTCCTTACCCTATTTGTTGCAGTTTCAGAGTGCTGGAACTGGTCCAGCCCAATGGGCATCCCCTGGACACCTCCAAGCATTGCCCATTTCCTGGCAGAAGAGCGAAGAGCTGAGCAATCCTTCCACCTGTTAAAACATATGGACAGTATAGCAGGGATTCCCAGCTGGCCAAATCTGACCCTTTTTAAGTTTCTTTGAACAGGCAGACCAATCTGGTGAACTCAGAGATAGCAGAAATTGAGAGGCATTTGATTACTCTTTCTTGCATTTTCCATGGTTCCTGGAATTCCACAACCTAGGACCTATGATTCCTGATGATGGTTTTCAAGATAGCTTCAAAGAAAATTAAGTCTTCTGAGATTAAATAATGTTATGATAAAGAGAGTTTGTGGTGCTATTAATTGTTTGCATCTTTTCACATATTTTCTTGTATTATAAAACATATTGCTACATAATAAGAAGACTTTAGTGGCCCTGAAGGGCAGATGATCATATGGCTTTCAAAACCTAACTTGAAAATAGTGTATTTTAAGGTCTTTTTTCAGTTTTTTAGTAAGAAATTTCAAATGGTATTAGAAAAGTTCCACCGCAGTAGCAGATGATGCTGAACAAACAGTTGGATGGCTTGATTTGAGGGAGCTGCATGGCAATGACAACACTTACAGCCGTAGCACTTGCCATCAAACCACACTGTGGACATTCTACTGATTATCTGCAATATTGCTGTCAGTAAACCTACACCACTCAAGAACACAGACTCCAGGGTCATGCAGGTAGGGAAGTTTTTCTCACACGGTCTGTAAAAGGTTCCTCAAGATGGAACTCCAACCAAGAGAAGATATGCCACTGCAAAAACTGTAGATCTGATAACTGTGGGATGTGGCAAGTTATGTTTTCATCCTCAACAAAAAGGCCGTATCTGTGTCTACTCCCTAATAATTTATTTAAACACCTACAACTTCCAAGTGAACAAAACTTGCAAATACTTCTCTGTATTTATGATAATATCCTATCCATAATTATTTTTTTATGTCATGTGTATATATGCATGATCATCTAGAACTAAGATTGAATTCTCCTCAAAAATAAGAAGTACCTAATGAGTCACCACTTTTAGTCCTGTCTTCTGTGGCAGCATGTTGTCCCACAGAAAGGTCAGGGAAGCTCTCAAATATGCAAAATTATTGATAGGCACCAAATTTAGCTTTTGAACGGGCCAATTACCTTAGTCTCCACAGGAACCACCTGAGTTTACTCACTGGCGTATATAGGTAAACTACACTGTGCTTCTGTTGTATCACTGGTGGAGGACAAGTCCTAACCACTAATTTCAACCTACAACTTCCAGAAGTCTAACATTTTAGACTCCTTGCTTAGCTTTGTCAAAGAGATCCTGTCACTTCCTTTGTCATATAAATCTAACTGAGGTCTCCAATGTTTACATATTGCTAAGCAAGCAAAGAAATCTGAACATACATCTTCAAACAACCTGATAATATGAAATCTGATGGATTATGGAAAATAGTACTTGTGAAAGACACAAGATAAGGAAGATTTTTCTGGGAAAAAAAAAGACTAGAACAGTCAGTAATATCTTTGTCAATAGCTACTGGGCACATAACAAATCAAGTGAGCTGGCTTGAAGTTTAAGATCAACCCTGAGAATTTAAATGAGTTTTGCTTAGGAAATGTGAACATACCTGAAAAGGTTTTCAGTTTTTAAATTTGCAGATCCAAAATTTTCACTGCACAAAGTGCTGGCCTGCTTTGGAATTATAGGTAACTGGGTGTCTAAGTCTGTTAAAGAGTATGGCTTCTAGGGTCTGGGATACAGTTATCACTGCCTTAGAAATGTATGAAGGGCAGAACGGCTTATGATGCTCCCTTGTGTGTCTTTTCAAATGTACATTCTGCATATTCAGTTGTAATCCAATCAACCCTCCTTTAAAAACAGAAAATGGAGGATTCAATAAGTTTGATGGGAATTCAAGTGGATGGGAGAACAGAATATGAACTGAAGGTGATGTTTAACACTACAAAGTTTTGCCTTCAGCTTCATACTTGGAGTATGAATGAGATGGTGACAGAGGTACTGGCTCCTTGTAACCTCTGTGGGGTCCCACTGCCCTGCACTGCACCCCTGCTTTCCCTGCACACACACTGCAGACTGAAGCCCAGCTGTGGCCTGCCACCAGTCCAAGCCAAGGCTCAGTGGATGGCTGAAGAGTCAAATTTACTTCATTAAAGCTTCAGGAAAAAAACAACTAGCAAAAATGCCTCAAAAATATGAATTTTTTGCAAGGTTAGCATGTTGGCATGTTTAATGTGTGATCAGATGGGTGCCAAGGCAGTGCAAAGGAAGAAATCATCAAGCTTCTTGGAACAGACACAAAAGAGGAAGGAACAAAGTAGGTGGGAAAGGTACTGACACCCCCTGCTTTTACTAGAAGCAAGCCCTTAGTTTAGTTTAACTGTAATGTGAATCAGTACCCTGGATGTATATTTACCCTAAGTGCTCTACTATGTAAGGAAGGTGCTCAGGGAGCTTCTGGTAGAGAATGAACAATCTGCTTCCCATATGACAAATTTTTCAGGCCCTCTGTTAATTCAAATGGGCATCACTACACCAAATTCTGCTTATAGGTGATTTATAAAGCCATGTTTTCAAAGTCTTACCCAGCAGACTAAAAATTGAAAAGTACTATCAGAGAAGAGGGTACTGAAGAAGATCCCTGTCATTCTCTGCACACCTAGACAAGAGTCATGGCCCTATGTCTGAAAAACACCACTCTAGAAAAAAAAAAAGCATATGTATTTGGAAGTAATTTTTGCTGACATGCTATGGGAGACCCTTTCTTATATTCTACTGCAGTCCAATAGAAATTGGTAAAATCTGAACTCCATGCCTAAGGATAATGATGTCAGATGACAACGATCCTTTCTGTTATTGCCTTTCAGATGAAATAAAGGCTGGAGGGAGGTAGTAAAGTCAACATGAGGTCTGTCTCTGTCAGGTTTGCCAGATCAGTCCATTATGTTTCACAGGATGGGAAATGGTTACATGGCAACAATGACACAGTTGAGAAATCTGAAGTCTAAATCTGGTGGCATAGGCAGCATTTCACAGAACCCACAGGATCACAGTAGTTGGTGTTGCTAAGTGTATTTCCCCTTCATAATCTGAAAACTTCGTACTCTTTCAGAATCAAGAGAAAGTGTGCAGCAGGATGAGGGAAGGGTCAAGTTATATGACTGCAATATGCATGTTGAAAATGAAAGGGTTTGTATGTTTTAATACAGCTCTGTCAAGAGCTGGTCAAGAAAAATGGTTATACCAGTGAGTTCTACTTCCACAAAATATTTATTAAAAGCTGAGCACATACCAAATATTTCTGAATACAAAAATCCATGGCATTTGTTTTCAGGTCCATACTTAACTTCATTCCAAACCTTGGACTGAACACTAACAGCCTATGTCGATTGAAATTATGGGCATGTGTAGGAATTAAATAAACATCTGATGTATCCTCATCTTTATATGATGTTCAGGTGCTGAGGATTAGATCCACAAGAAGATGAAGGAGACACAGCACTGGCTGTTGCAATGCTCAGCCCTGCACCATACTGGTTGATTATGCTCCAGGTTTGTATGGCACATGGGAGAGGTAAGCTGGGAAAAATGAAATAACCCACTGCCAATAAGCAGGGTAGGAGCTGTGTAAACTGCCCAGCAGAAAATGCTGGCTTTAATCAATATTCATTGACCCATAGGAAATGACAGTATCTCAGTAATACAGTGTCTGGGAACTCAGCTGAGGTCTGTGTGCTAATTAATAGCTATTTTTCGTGGACACTTAGAACACTGGCAGATATTGGAGGTCTCTGCTCCAGGGTACCCAACAGCCTGAGAGTTCTGAGAAGTAGAAGGTCAGCAGTGCGAAGAAGGAACTTCTGTCACTGACCTTCAAACAAATGACTTCATATCTTGTATTATTTACTTTGAAAACATTGGGTGATTTTGTTGTTTTAATGTATGTTAGTCTGGTTTATTATACTGAAGATCAATCACAACTTGTTAGTGTGACCTGGAGGAACTCAAAAGCAGAATTTTCCTAACTCATCTTTCATGACTGTGTTAACAATGACCCACACATTTCCCGGTCTTCTTTACTGCTTTTTTAATGCCCATCTTCTGTAACTTATCTATCAATTTCTACAGGAAACAGTGCCTAATTTTTTACCTCCTCTTAGATGATGTCCATCATGTTTCCTTTGTTTATGAAATTTATCTTCTAATAAAAGTAGAATACCACAGTGATGATCCTGGAAAATCCATATTGCATCATATTACATTTTCTGTTTACTTACAAGTCTTTAATTATTAACATCTATTTACTATAGTACTGCTGTGTAATCTTGAGATCATGCTACAATGACTTAAGATATTCAGGATTTATTTTATTTTTTTTTCTGAAATCATAGAAAGTATTGCTCTATGTAATGGGGGTTGTAAGAGACCATTATGTTCACCTAGTTCCATCCCCCCTGCCTTGGGCAGGGATGCCACCCACCAGATCATGTTGTACAGGACCCCATTCAGCCTGGCCTTGAACATTTCCAGGGGTGGATCATCCTGTCTGTACGGTATGTGCTGCTCTCCAAGCAGGCAGTACCCACACAGGTTTATTTAGAATATCTGCTTTTCCATTTATCAGCTCTACAGAACTACAAGATAAAAATTATTGTATGCCTTCACCCAGCAGGGTGCTGAGTAAATACTGTCATCACGTTTTGGTCAATCTGCTCTCCAAATCCTCATCCTCATCACCAGTCTTCTCTTTACCTGCACTTTCTATACTATCATCATTATTGAAGTGTGCTAGCTGGCATAATAGAACAGAACTAAGCAGTGCCCTTATTAACAGGATCTTTTTTTCCATTCAGACTAGAAATTCCAGAGTGCCCTGCAGTGACTTAGGGCTTCTCATGGGAATTCTGGTAGCATTTTTCTCAAATAATATTCCTAATACTTCTGCCCAGAATCAAACTCAACCATGGATATTTATAGAAGATTCTTATTACTACTGCTATGCAGGAGAAGGATTTTTTCATCTTACCCTTTTTCCTCACTTTCCCCTAAAAATATTTAGACCCAGGAAAATTCTGTATTATACTTTATCTATCTATGCTTGCCAACTTTTATATAGGAAGTTTAACAAAAATCACAAAAATTGGTTTTATATTAAAAAATAAAAATCAAATTATCACTACACAATGCATTTACTGCACCTTTACTGAGGTAGTTGTATAAATAGTGTGCCAGTTTTCTCTGATGCTTCCATGAGTTTGTCGGTGAAAACCAAGGAGATCTGTGGGTGCTCTACTCTTAAAACTGGGCCTCAAATTTTCTTGTTTCTCTATTGCTGGATCATTGATTTGTTAACACCCAATCTTGAATCAAAATCCAGTCAGTACCATCATGAACTCATTTCGATTCATACATTAACTGGTAAATTAGGTTCTTTCTGGGAATACTTGTCCATGGCCTTCCCTTTGTTTATGAAGTACAAAAACAATTGTTCCATCTCATTATCACATGGAATGAACAGAAGTGGAGAAACCTGGTAGAACCATTCAGCTTGGAAATGTATTCACTGCTTCTGTGGGGAAAATCAGCAACAAAATCTAGGTTAGTCTTTCTCAATCATTCCTTCAGTATTGAGCCCATGCTCCTATACAAGCTTAAATGTCAGAGATGGAAAATAAAGAACATGTGAATAAATTTCAAAAATTCACACTTTATTTTATTCTTTCCTACAGAACCATTTTGAATTAGAAACAGACTTTCAACCATTAACCTATTTCATGTTGTAGAGATAGTTCTATAATACACAGAAAACATTAAGGAAATATTTCTTAAATTTTTAAAACTAATTTCCAAGCTAATATGAAAGTTATTACTTGAAGCTTAATATTATCATATGCACCTGTAAAGGTTGGTCAATTACAAGTTACCCATAAACCCTTTTTTGTTATTTTAACATCATAAATAGTAATCTGGCATTAAATATTTGTGATCTGGGCCAGTAACCTTTTTCAGTCTCACAGGACTTTTTTTAATTAAACTATATCTTTGTCCCATGTCTATAATCCTCTCTTTGACATTTTATATACAAGACACCTTGCTGCAAAAAGGTCAAGCAGTACAGTTATAAATGGAAAAGAGATTAAAAGTATTCTCAAGCCACAGTGATCTAAAAGAGAGTTAAATATGGAGTGTTCTTCACAGGCTTCCTTAGATGAGTTAAGAGGAAACCCTGTTGGCAGATTTTTATTATAAGAACACCAAAGCAAATGAAAATTATTTGACAAAAATGAATAATGCACAATTTTAATTTGCATATTGGAATAATTAGCTCCAAAAGAACCCTATAGGGTTTTGTCTCCATAAAACTTTTATGTATACCATTGCCAAATGCGGCTTATGTGTTTATATAATTTTTTCCTTTTAACATAGTTTTATTGTAAAAATAAAACCCCAAAACAACTACAGTAACATCTTGCTATAGTTAATAATATTTTTTTTTATTCTTTTTTCCTGCAAAAGAAACATCATGAACATAAACTGCTCCTTCCTGGAAAATATGTGAAAAATTCAAGAATGGGAAATGGCAAGAGATATTGCAGGAGCCCATGTAAGTCAAAGAAGAGTAGTCATAATGTAGTGCAAGTAAACACATCC
Source organism: Parus major (assembly GCF_001522545.3). Lineage (NCBI taxonomy): Eukaryota > Metazoa > Chordata > Aves > Passeriformes > Paridae > Parus > Parus major. The sequence goes on along the minus strand of NC_031773.1, from coordinate 24,787,112 downwards.
ATAGTGCCAGAGAGTGGCTTCTTTATTTTTATCAGAACATTAAGCAGAAATTGAAGGAACATTTTTCCCTAATATTCTCCAGCTGGCATATTTTGACCTCAGCTTGCTCACTCTATGCCACACTGGAATAACTTTAATGGTGTACATGGGTACAACTAAGCAATACATTACTGGTAATGTCTTAAGTAACCTAGCAAAGCATGGTACCCAATTGCTGAAATGCTGTTCTGTATCTTTCAGAATCTACTTTGTTACCCCCAAGAGGCCAAACCCTGATCTGGAAACTCTTTACTGCTAATTTCTTCCATCAATTTTATGTAGTCCAGTGAAATAAGTGTATTTCTTCTAAGTCTGTGTCATCAGAGAGCCTGTTGTTTAGATGCAAATGCTGGAAACAGCATGGTTTGCAGTGACCCCAAGTTCTCTCTTGCAGTTTTGTAGACTCTGTTAGCGTGTGTGTTTTCAAATGGTCCACTGACTGGCTTACATAGAAAAGAGGGGTTTTACACCATCTGTTTAAAGCTACCTGAGGCAACTAAATAAGGTGTGATGCAGAGGATCTAAGTTTAGGGGCTGTTTCCTGTAGTCTCTCTTCACAGAAAACTGATCAATGTGCTTAAAGCAGCAGTATTAATGAGGATACCCAAAAGATCCCAGTGCAGCCATAGAATTTGTGGGGACAGCAAAGCCAGGGTGGGTATACTTTCATTACACACCTAAATTTGCATCAGAGTTATACTATTAAAAATCTTAGGTATTATTTGAGCTTCAGTCCTGTTGTTTCTTTCTTCTTTTTTGCCACTTTAACCTTTGTTTGCCCTAAATTAAAGGCTACTTAGTGTTCCCAATTTCTTTTGGCTATTAGGAGACTGCATAAAGTAATCAAACTGTTGGTATCCAACAAATCCAGCTCCTGTCCAAAGAAACTAGACATCCTGTTTGTAGAACATCATATCTGACAGGACTAGATTAGCAGCTCCAAGCCTGTTGACTCAGTCTTATTAGGTCTGTGTGCTACAGAAATAAATATGTGAAAGACAATTTATACGGTAAAAACTTGCCAGTCATGCAAATTGTAACAAATGTGAAGCTAAATTACACACACATTAGTGTGAAGATGCAGTGTGATGAACAGGACACCCTCCCCACACACACACAGTTTCACTATGAAGTCCTATCTGCTTGCTTGTGTACAGGGTGTGCTGTTTTCAGCTGCTCAGAGTAAAAGCCAGGTTGTGACAGTCACACTCCACATACCTCCAAGGCAGGATGAGGGAGCTCCATTACAAAGGGAACACTGCAGAGTCTGGGCTTTGGGCTTGGCACGCTGTGAGACTCCCCATATCTTCTATCCTTTACCTGACAGTCTGATGAGTTTGGCACTCCTACAACTCAGGGTTTTCATCAGCTTTCATAAAGCACCATATATTAGAAATCTGTAAAAAGAAAACAAATAGCATGAAATTTTTATTACTCGAAGCATTTTTCCACTGGGAAAGATAATACTACAGGCATATTGTGAATGTTGCAAGGGTCCAGAATGTTTTAAAAACAACAGGCCTATCTACCTGAGACTACGGTTATATATACGGTGATACTTTAGTCCACCTAAAAGCAAGCTGCTATGAAAAGTGTCACATTTTTACCATTGTTCCAGTCTTCTCCATTTGTGCTAGCTTTGGCACATGCCCACCTCTGGAGTCAACTGGTTCAACTCAATAAACTGGCAGAAAAATGTCCGATCATCTCCTTGCAAATTTTAGTTTACTGCCAATTTAAGCTCTTAAATCTAATTTCCATGGGATAGGTAAGTTCCAAAGAAAGTGCCAGGAGGTAGCAGAAGCATATGGCAGGGACCATGCTGCTACTGTAGTAGCTCAATAGTGGCACAAACTTTTTCTCAGCCTCTCTTCTGCCCATGGGAATTCTCATGTCATGTGGTTTGCCTTGACACTTCTAAGGTTTTACTATTTCTTGTTGCCCTTGCAGAAGATAAGGTTAAAGAACAAAGAACATCATTGCATTTTGATCACTTTCTGGTTTTCTGGGAGTTCATGGGATCAGTGGGCTTGAAATTTGTCTCAACAACCTATGGAATTGCACTCATGTCTCAATTTCAGTAACAATGCCAAATGTATCTTTGGTTTTTTTTCTGAACATATCTTTGGCAATACTGTGGTTAGCCACACTGTATTTATGAGCAGTGAGAAAACATAAAACATCAAAATGATATGATGTGTAATTTGCTAATTTCTGGGAAAACAATGAAATTATATTTTAGCAAAACTGTGTTATTTGTGTTTTCACTAAATACCAAATAACAATCACTGTTTAGCTGACTAAACCAACTTGGATACTGGCATTTCCAATGCATAAGGAGACTTACCTGGCCTCTATCTTCCACTCCTAAGTGTCTCAGAACTCTGTCACTTCTGCCAGCCCTACATGGATGTCTCAGATAAGCCCAAGATTATCTCAAATTTCACTACATTTCAGCACTGATTTTATGACCTTTTCCTGGGACTTAGGTACTTGGGTCATGTACCAACAGCTATGTGTAAATGTCTACATCCAGGTGTCTTAATCTCAAACCAAATCTAATCCTCAGCTCAACTAGACAGCCATGTTTCTTAAACATAGGTGTCTAGTGCCATTTTAGAGGTTCCAGAGTACCTCAGATATCTATATGGGGGTGCCAGATAGAGCACAGGACATAGGAAAGATATCTGTACCCTCCTGCAATGACAGCTGGAATCAAAAGACCTCTGAGATGGCGCTCACTCTTACATTTGCTCAAGCGAATTAAGTTCTTATCTGTCCAGAGTTAAAAGCAGTTTCTCTGAAAGGAATTGTCCCAAAATGCAACAGTCTAAACAGCATTCACAAGTTGGGATTTTTGTTTGTTTGGTTGTTTGTTTGGTTGTTTGGGTTGGGTTTTTTGTCTGGACCCCTTTTCTTCATTTAAATAATTCATCTTTTTCTCCTAGCTCCATACACACAAATGGGTGAATACCCACAGTTTTCCTGTCAGCTTCAAATTCATTCAGCCCTAGCCTATGGTCTTTCATTTTCCTTTGTAGGAAAAGGCTGCTCAAGGCTTATCTATCTCTTGGTGGGCTGTGGCCAACGAGCTGGCAGGAAAACACCCTTACACCTCCAAAAAATCTGTTACTAAACTTGCTTTCTTATGGTTCCTTAAGAAAGCTGTTCTGTTTTCACTTGGCTTCTAAAGAAGACATGGAGAAAATGGAAGGGAAAAGGAAAGACATAGGTCAAGCCGACATTTTCAGAGAGGCTTCAGGGACATACTGCACACACCCCTGAGTTATCCACCTTGACAATTGAGACTGACATTTGGAAATAGAAATATAGAAACACTGCAGGAAACACAATAGGGGATACAAAGAGTATGTTACTTGCTTAATCACTGCTGCCTCTTATTTGAAATTAAGGCATGTATGAAACCACATATACGTTTTCCTCTCCATGGAATTCAAACTATATTGTGTATGTGATAAAAATTACTTTCCTGTAATAATTTACTTTCCCATTCACATCAATATTCATACCCTAGTGTACAGCTTTAAACAGATTTTTCCATTGCATCTGTCCACAGAGCAAACAAATCTTTATGCATGTTCTTCAATTAACTCTACTGGAGCAGACTCCATTAACATGTAAATGAAAAAGTCACTCTGGCCTGGTCTGCAATGCCCTAGAAAGTTTCACTGGTCTATTTGGTTACAACATGAAGAAGTCGTACTTTCAATAAACACAATTAAACTGACAAAAGCTTTAGCATGATGTGGTTATATTAAGAACTAATTTAATTTACTATTGTCTCCTCTCTTTGAAAGTAGGAACATCTCAGCTATACAAGTACAAGAAAACATCAAAGCTTAGTTACTTATATTTTGATATCTTAGCAACAAGAATAGTCCATACATGTAACAAAGACACAATAGTTCTTTCTGAACATTAGTAAAAGATATAAAAGTTCACTTTAAACTAGCATTGAGGTTGTTACGATGCCGAAGTTTTGTTCTACCCCCACTGTTGTCAATAATCAGTGGGAACTATAGTTACTGTTTTGCTAAACACTATCATAGACTTAACCGTGATTACAGAAAGCAAGATACCACCTGCCAAAACTTATCCTTCTGCTAATGGAAAGAAAATCACAGAAAATGTGGGATTTAGCTGCAAATCACCTTTCAGGATCAATCTACTGCTTTTGCAAGTGACTGTATGTTAGGAGAGAGCTTGGAATGAAAAATTATTTTTGAAATATTTTTCATCTTGTAATTCACTGTGTAAAGTTTTGCATATTATTCCTAATAATTTAATGTGCTACAGAATAAGCCTGTCTCCATTATTCATCATTACTTTCACAATCTTTATTTCTGCAATATTCTCCAACAATATAATATCACTAGCAAAGTAAATATCCCCCCTAAAAGGGATATTTCTTTCATGAAAAAAGCCAGAGTCAGAGGCTTTAACTTCAATAATGAGGTAAAGCATAAGAACATCCTGAATTTTTGGCTTGAAGATGTTTGCTGGTACTTTTGTTTTCTTTTTTGGGACAAATCCATCTCCACTCAAATTTTTCAAAAACCTGGCCTATGCCCTCCTCCAGAAGTTGTGTTCCTGCAGGCTGCAGTTTATTTTTAAAATCTGAGCCCACAGCTCTGTTGCCCTTGAGTTCAGTACATCCCACTGGATGTGAGGAGGAGTGAGTATTCATCTTGTGTTCTCCAGGCAGGAATGGGCTCCACAGCTCAGGGGTTCACCTGGGAAATTCTGGGCTCTCCTAAAGGTTGCTGAAGGTGCTGCTGATGGTTTGGGGGTTTTTTTAAGTGATACAGTTCTCATGGCAGAAAAAGAACTTGCCTGGAAAAAATTACCATCCTTCCTGCAGAACATGTGTGAATTTAAAGCATGTTAAATCTTAAATAACTCAGATAGGCTGGCTGATGATGACTCACAAACCTTATCCCATGCACCAAACTGTTTTTGGCACATGACAGAATTCTTTGTTCTCAATGTGCTGTCATTAATATTTGCCAACAGTCCTTGGCAAGGGACATTGTTAGAAGAATTTGCAAGTCAAGATAAATTATACCTACTTGTATTCCTCTCCAAATATTGTGATTTCCTTCCTGAATTTTTGTGAGGTTGGAAAAATAAAAATTACACCCAGAGAAAATGTAAAGATCAATTAAAAATGTACCATACATTTATAGCACTAATACCTAGGTAGTTTTAAAAATGTTCTTTAATGGCTGGTTATGAAAATAGTTTTGGACAATTTCAGTGGTTATAAAACACTGTTCCCTTTTCTGCAATTCCCAAGGTCATCCTTTGTTCTTTCTTCCCTTAGATAAAAATCAATCCTCACGAATGGCTGCTGCTATTAGAGGTGTATTGCCTATTTTAGTTAGTAGTTCAGCTACTTTTTGTTTTTCCTTTTTAAAACTCTCAAATGAATATTATCCAGCCCCAGGGATTTTCTACCATTAACTTTATCTAGTTGCTAAAATGTCTCATATTCAGAGGCCACTTTCTCTGACAATACCTCATCTGTAAAAATTAACCTTGAGTTAGAAATGTCTGCCTCTTACTCATTAGTGAAGACTGATTACAAAGAATTCATGTAATTTCTCCACAATCTCTTAGTCAGTTTTAATTATAACTTTAGTGGTCCATTTGACCCAGGCACTTATTTAGCCTATTCTTCCTGATACAGCCAAAGAATTTCATACTGTTTGTTTTGATTATTAGCCTTTAAAAAAAAATGTCATCAAAAACTATAATTCACTTTATCAAAAGATTACTTTTTTTTTTCTCATGAGAAGTCCAGCTGTATAAAAGAAGATTGATATCCATTTTTCCTTTTGTGTAACTTTCTTAAAAGGAGTGTTAAGCAGGCAACCCAGCAGACACTAAGGGATACTGCCCACCATGATATTTTTTGTTCAGGTCACTGTTAGGATGAATTTTTGGGACTGAAAAGATAATCATTACCTGGAAGAAAGAGATCCTTCTTGTCCACACTATCCAGGAAGATGCATCAGCATTAGGATATGTGCTGGATCCAATTGGGATCTACCTGCAGAATATTCTGTGAAATCTGGCTTTGTCTAAGTACACAAGTCATGTCTCCATTTGATAAATATTCTTGTTTTCCCTTTCCTAGTTAATTATTTTGTACAGCTTAATAATCAATTCTTTCCTCTTGAGTTTGTGTATTAGGATCGAAGAGACAAATATTTACTGCATTTGGTCATTCCATGTTCTATGGTAACTTTTAAATCCTTTGCCCAAAGGAGTGATCTGAGTGTCCCCTATACAAACGCAGTACTGTCTTCAAGTCTGATGGGTTTTGAGAAAGAAATTCTGAATTGTTAACAGAGCTTGCATAAATGGAGTAAACCCCATCTTTTTTGTAAACTTAACTATTGCAGAATACCCTGAATAAAGTTGTCTTTTTTTCTTTATTTTCTGCATGTAATTGTATCTTAGCCAGCATTTCTGAGAAATGCAGATTACAAAGCCATTTCTATTTTGTCATAATTGCAGACCACTGAATAATAGTTTTTGACACTTTTAGTTGTGCAATATAATAATATAATTTGAGGTATTCTAATATTCTTTTTCTTTTCAAAATTTGAATGGTGAGACATTCCTATGTCCAGAACTGCTTGTTGTGTCTCTAAACACAGACACATAAGACATACGTGTTATAATAACATACTGCCTACACTACCCATTCAAGAAAATATTATCCCTACATATTCCACAAAGACTGTTTTTATTTAAAAATAGTTGCCCTGCAGCTCTTGATGTTTTACTTTTCCTTCATGCAGCACATATAACTTTATTATGTTCAGGTTTTAATGTGTCCCAAGGTTGATGTCAGTTTTAATGAGAAATTTTTCAGATACTCAAGGTCAATGCTTATCATTTTGGTCTTATTCTGGTTATTTGGTCCCTATTATGTCACCACAGGAGACATCTGTGTATTTGGGATTTGAGTATTTATGCTCTCATGCTTACATGTGAAGACAGTTTATGTATTAAAAGAAAATAGCTTGATGAAACAATTTAAATTTTAAGAACTGCATCATATTGATAACTACTGAGATGCCAAGACCTATAATTTTAAACATGAGTAAGTCTGACTTAGCTGCTTAAAGGAAGTATGGGAGCCATACTTCAGCAGAAGCTAAAGGTTGTAGTGGCCGAGCTTCTTTCCATGTCCCCAGGTGGAAGAACAGGTACCAAAAGCCTTTACAGGGCTAGCTCTTTTCTTGACTGGCTTCTCACCAAGAAGGTGAAAATGTGACTTGGGATCTTACCCAATTTACATTTTAGACCTTAAGTCCCAAATTTGTCAGTAGTTGGGGTCCAATTCTGCCACTCTTTGAGCAGTGCCTTAGCACACACGCAGAACTGTTGAACTTAACGTGACTAATTGTGCAGTAAAGCACTAATCAGGTTGAATAATGGCAGCAGAATAGGGCCCTCGGTAATAAGAATTAATCATACCAGATCTTTGAAACTGATTTTTTCATTGTACAGCTGAGCTGAGAGAACAGATGAAAGTAAAAGAGACAATACTCAGGAGCATAGTTACTGATAAATAATTACAACAAGGACATTATAATTATTTAATTAAAATTTGTGCATGGGGAGAGATTATGAGCCTTTCAGCTTGCTGCCTCATTTAGATGATACTAGTCATTAACCAATTTTGCTGTAGTCAGCTACTAAATGTCCACACAGCCTGCCTTATATTTTAAAACTCTTCAATCAGCAAAACTGGCTGCATGCACTGTGTAATGCTACTGAAGAACAAGTGCCACACTTAGTAATATAATTAAAGGCAGTCTAGACTTTTTAAAGGAAACTTGTAGTTTAATTAATCAAGATCATCAAATAAACAGGAACAAAAGAGTGTTTATCTTTGCTTTTGAAGTTATTAATTAGCAAACCACACAGAGAGCACTGTGGAGTTGACAGTGGGCCTGTAATTCTTCCTATAAAGTTATTTTGTTCCTTCCCTTAATATCACTTTCTACTGGCTTTTTTTTTTTCCTGGTAATATAAACATCATAGACATATAATGTGTCAGAAAAATGGTAGCTACACTGCAGTAAAAAATATGTTTTCAAGATCATCTTCCCAGCAATTTCTTTAGATCTACTAATTTTCTAGTTCAAGGCTGTCTTTAGGAGCGATTTCCCAGCATGTCTTTCTGTAGCTGGCTGCCTGAATTTGCACCCTTAAAGCAGGCAGTTTGCAACCAGCTGTATCTTTCTTCCAACTGGCAGATATTTTATTTCTTCCTATGTTTTCCCTCAGTTTCCAGCTGGTAGGTATTCTAACACCTCTAATGTTTTCCCTCAGTTTTTATCTTCCCATTGCCAAACAGATGGCAGGTTCTCACATTTACACAACAAATCCTAATGTTCTTTCAGTTATACCAATACACAATAGGAGTGACACTTCTGCAACTGAGAGATCCAGGCTGTGTAAAATAGGTATTTGCAATGGAAAAATGAGGCAAATAAACATAACATGTGAATATACAAAATACACAGAATTTAATATGACTCACAGAATTTAACTTGACTAAAAGAAAAGAATTTCAGAAATTATCATATAATTACTGTAGAATGGTGTCACCTATCTTTGAGACTTTTGAAACGTTGTGGGTTTAGCACTACGTTGACACTTTCTGTTTACCTTATGTTATAGAAGACCTCAAAATATGAACTTATACACTCTTTACATTGATCCAGTAATGTGGAAATGGACCCCTTTAAGTCTGTGATGCAAAGAGTGCTGAAGGTGTAATTTTTACATGGGATCATCCTGCATGGGCAACTTCAGTTTCCTGAGCTGAAAGACTAGCATGCTAAGGTAAAAAGTAAGAAAAAATAAGAATGTGAACAACAAACTAATCCACTTAAATCTCATGTATCAGGTTCCTCTTAGAAATGCTTAACCAGTAAGTATGAAATACACTGTTTTGAGTCTAAAATGAGCAGGAAAAGAAATAAAGTAAAAAAGAGAAATTTCAATGTCCAAATATTCAGCAGGAAATCAGACAAAAAAAAAAAGACTTTCAAAATCTTCTGTATTTCAGTAATAGCTGATCCGTGATAGTCAAATATCAGAGCAATTGTTTGATAGCAATCAAGAATAATTGTACTTATTCAGCTGATATTAGAGAGATAAACCTCTTCAATTTCTTTCCTTTTTCTTGAAGCATTTTTTGGTTGGGATGCTTGCAAAATTGAAGCCCCATTTCCCCTTTTTGGGCATGAAGAAATCAGACCTATGAAAAAGCTTTGATTATAACATATCACAGAATCACAGAGTTGTTTAGGCTGGAAAAGACCTCTAAGATAATTTAATCCAACCATTAATTCAGCTCTACCAAGATGATCATTAAACCATGTCCCTAAGTGCCATATCCACAAGGCTTCGAAATACCACTGCCCAGATTTTTTCTTACCCTCCTTAAAAATTAGAGGGCTTTGTACTCAGCAGTACCCTAGAATAACAAACCAAATGGTACTAACCATATCCTCTAACATCCTCAGCATTAAGTGCAAGCGTTGAAGAGAACCCTCATTTACTCTGAGATCACTGTTTCTTCTCAAGAACTGACTTTAATGCCTTCTGAACCAACAAAATAAGTAGTGTCTTGTTTCCCCTGAAACAATTTGTCAAATTAGCTATTAATTGTTCTCAATCAGCACTTATTATTTCCTTTTTAACATTACCAACACAATTGATCAAACTGGAAAATTGTCTCTATAAATAAAACCAACTCTTTTATGAGTACGATGCTGCTAAAGGAGGAGGGAGTTCTGCAGTTGTAAAATCTGGCACATCTAAACTCAAGTTTGTTCCATGACAAGTTGACTTAATTTCTTGAACATCTTGTTTCATAACAGTAGAGGACTTAGTGCACATAAATTACACAGTGCCTTGATTTGGGGTTTTTCCTGATAAATGTTACTAGTTCCTTTGTACGTAAATCTTCCCTGTATAGAGGTCATTTGAAGGTACATTCTAAATGAAGATCTTTGATTTATCCTATCTGAGCCAATAATTAATTTTCTGATGATTTTTTTTTAATTTGGCTAAGAATGAAGAGTTTTCATCTACTTATAAAGGAAAGTTATGTGTATTTCAGAGCACAGTTTTTGTTACTTGAACTAAATATACTAAATGAACTGTGATTCAATGTTACTATCACACTCTATCCAGTCTTCTCATGACTTTTAATGCAGCAAGAACTCTTGTAAGAGCAGAGAATGCAAAGAATGATGTGTAGGAATTTGCGTGAATAATATTTGTTTGGGATATCTAATACTCTCTTAGGACATCTGCTTGATTTGAAGGATATCATGGGCCCAATTGCAAAATCTTCCCTACAGAAATGCTGAAGGATGGGGACAGTGTTTCAGGCTGAGCATTCATCATGTACTGAACACTATTTACAGAAGATGCCATTTCTCTTCAAAATGCAATTTTCAGAATCTTTTTTGAGATATATAAGTCCTCAGAAACTCTGATAGGTCTCACTTCCAAAACACCATAGGAAACAATAGTGACACAAGCTTTTTTTTTTTTTTTTAAACCAGACATTCATAATTTAAATTCACATCATGTCCTAAGGAAACATATTATTCAAGTTATGACAGAGGGCAATGGAACATTTTGATTCCATCTGTGTAGACTGGTTATATATTCTTGGAGCCAGAGAAAGCGTAACTTCATATATGTGTGACTTAGTGGTTAGGACACTAAGTGCCCAAGGACATTAGAAGCTGACATTAGAGGTGGAGAAAACTGTTATGATGAGTATTTCACCTAAAGATATCTGACAATCCAGTGGTTACAAAGTGTCTTGGGAAATAAAAGTTCATATCCCCTTAGACAAATCTGAGTGTGTTTCCCACGTGGCAAATGACTACAGAAACCACTGAGGTTTTGGGAAGACCATTTCAAGCAGGATTTTTTTCTTTTTTTCCAGAGTCATATTCATTAGATTTGATCTAGCAGTGTCTAATAAATCATGTACTGAAGAGGAGATGAATGGAGAACCATTCATGGGCCAGGCTTGAAAGATATGTCAGACTATACTACAGCTGGTCATGGTCAGGAGCAGAACAGTAAACATACAGGAAATTCTACTGGAGAAATTGACGGTATTTACAATTCTCATACTTCCCAGGTGATTGAGCAGGCTAGAAGGAAAAGAGAAGGGGGATTCTAGAGATAGCCTTTAAAAAATTATTTTTCTGATCTTAAGGCCCTTAAAACTTTGCCTTAAAGAAATGCATGTTTGTAATAACATTAGCGAGAAACTTGACCAGAAAATGAACAAACAAATGAAAAAAAATGAAAAATGAAAAATCTTTTTTTAGTAAATCTTTTTTATCACTCCAGCATGAAAACTGAGATAGTCACAGAAGTAATCAGTCAGTGCTGCTACCAGTAGGTTAATTGGCAGATAAGCGTTTATTGAGTTTATTTTGATTTAGAAAGATATCACATTTGATTCAGGCTCACAAAGGCCATGAATTATTTCTTTTTATAATAGACTAGCTGCTAACAAATTGTTGCTGATGACAGACTAATGATATGCTAAAATATCTGCAAGCTTCCCAGCTACTCCAAATCTCTGAGACTTACATGCATAGAAGTCCTCTCCATTTTACTGTAGTGAAATCACTGTTGCACATTCCACTTTTCTCAATACATTTGTTTTAGTTCTCGTGATTTCCAATGCTTCTCATGTAGCAATTCAAATTTCTTTTCCATTTTTCTATGAAGACATTGTGCTTCAGAGGCATTTTTTGTTCTTAATGTGAATTATCTATTGGAATGCTTGAGAAACGTGCTAAGATAAATAAAAATTATATTTTTAGCTTCAGATTCTACTCAGATGTCTTCCTTTGTGGTGAATTCCTACTTTAGTTCCTCTTTCCCCATCTGGCAGTCTAGACTACATGCCCATCTAGGACAGTCACATGCAGCAAGCCATAGCTGCTGTGTGAGCTAGTTCATCTCCTTTGCCACAGCAGTCATGCTGCTGCCTGTTGGAGACACACAAGATGGACAAAAAGGTGCCTTGCTGTGAGGATGCAACATCCCATGGCACGAGGCAGCTAAGAGCTGAAAAACAGAAGCTGGACTGTGTAACACCCCAGACATGTGAAGGTATGACTGAGCAGAACATGGGCCACACTGGATTTGTCCCACTTCATCTGATCTACCTTCATCACGTAGAGTACAGACAAAGCTTCACATCCTGCCTGCATCTTGTGTGAGAAAAGCATGGAACGCTCTTCCTCTCCAGTTTATTGCATTCCCGAGCTGGGTTTGCTTCACAATTTTACTAATGTTCTCTTATTTGAAAATACACAAGTGGCCAATGAAAATGGCCTTTCCTTTTGGGCACCAATCCAAAGCAATATCAAGCCTCCTGTTCACTTCCCAGAGGGGAATGCAAGAGTAATTAAAATTAGTCACACATACAAGATGAGTAGATAGGAGTGAGAAAAAAGGTAAAGAAAACGTATTTATGGAAAAACAAAGTACAGCTAGACAGTGAAAAATAAGCAGAGAGAAAAACGGTCATTTTTATGAAACTTGGCAACATCAGTGACCAGAAAACACACGAGTGGCATTCAAGCACTTCAACTAGGGGATGTTAGTGGTACTGATCAACTGGATGCCCTTGACCAGCTGGTTTCAAGAGCTTCTGGATTCCAGGCAGAGAAGTTTTCCAGGGCTAAGTAAATTGAGAGAAAGATGAAGGAACAGTATTGAAAATATATTCTCCAATATAATTTTCTCTGCCTTAATATCTGTGTGGTCAAACTTCAAGAAAAATTATGGATGCTTGAGACAGGATTCATCTACTACTGATTACTGATATTAGACCGCATGGTCTTTGTTTACTGCACTTGAGTATGTAACAGTTTACATTTAATTTTATCAGTCCCACTTTTCTTAACAAATTGTAAAGGGGACAAATACTTGGGAGATACTAGACATAAGGGAATATTTCTTGGAAGTCTAGGAGGAGACTGAAATTTTGCAAGTAGGAATTTTGCAGATATGTGAGGAAGTCTGTGACATAGGAGTGTCCAAAATGGTGTTGATGGGAACTGGATAAGCAAGTTTAAAAAAAAAAAAAAATCACCTCTTCCTAATGGAGGGCTGGATTTATGCTGAAATAGAACAATTCCTTTGCACTTTCTTCCACCAGAATTTAATTTCTGTTTTTCTTTTGACCTTTTCATATTCACGAACTCTTGTATCTTGCATTATTCCTATTGAATAATCCATATTGGTGACCAGATTTGAAATATTCCTGGGTATTTTCAGTGTGTCCTGCCTACATTACACTGCACACAGTCTCTTGCTTCTACACATCTGTAGAAAAGGAACTGCTTTGTTGTTAGAGAATAGCCTTTGAACTTCTTCCACTGTATAAAGTGGAAAACATCAGATGGATAGAAGATCCTCAGAAGAATTAACTCATTGCCACTGCTCAATGGTGTACAGAGGAATATATATTTACAGAGAGGATATTTGTACTCTGTCAGTAAAGTCTCTAGTCAGAAACACCCCAATACTTTTTTTTATGAATGCACATGGTTTGAATTAGTCAGTTCATGGGACTGAACTTCACACATGGCAGATCCTCCACAGTAAAGATCTGTGCATGGGTACTTCATATATCAGGAAAAGTTAGTCTGCCAGGTACATGGCAGTTGTATCAGTTAAACTTCAAGCACCTTCCTACTTAGCATACTGTGCCCCTTCTAATAAGATTTTGCTGGTGCCATAAAATGACAAGCCTGAAAAGAAGATAGAGCCTGCCAAGGACAAAAAGCATCAGTGATTCTAGAAATGCTTTTCCTTTTCATTTTCTACCTTATTGCATTAATAATTTTATCAAGGTTCTATATTTATTTGAACCCTCATTTCCTCGTGGTAAACCATGACAAAAACTGCACAGACAGTGTAGAACACCACAGGACATAAGGAAGCAATCACGAAAGGGAAGGAAAACAGAGCATCAAAGGAATAGCTGCAAGTGGCTGGGTAGTCCAGAGAGGAGGCATGTGCCTCTGAGAGGTGAATGTGTCCAGAGCCTGCACCTGAGTCATCCCCAGCATGAAATTATTGTCATTTGGCAATGGCAACTAGGCTTCGTTCACACACTGGCAAGACAGTTGTTTAGGATTCTTATTTCAAGTTTCTAGGTGATTACTGTATTACCCATTATACATGGAGCCTAGATTTACACAGTTTTTGTGCATGCATGGAAGCTTATTAAAATTAATTTTTTCCCTAAGGATTTCTTCATTCTGCTTTTTCACACATGTTCCTCATGAGATAAATGGTTCTTCCAAACTCATGTTTTTTGTCATAATAATTGGTTTACACCTCTTGGCAACTTTTCACACCGTGTGTAAAGTACTGTTTCATTAGGGTTCATTAAGAGGCAATATTTTCATCACAGTAAAAATCATAGAAGTGCCTTAAAATTGTTTTTAATATTAATCATGCTGTCTCATTTATGGAGAAGCATAACTGTATATGCAATCATACACAGACAAGCAAACAAATTTTGCAAAGCACTCTTGGAACTTAAGTGATAAGGTAAAAATTATTAAATTAAATATGTAATTCTCATTGACAATAGGGCACAATAAAATAACTTCTATTGCCTAGATAGAAAAAAATTTAATTTTAAAGAAACCTTAAATTGCTGCGAAAAATTAATTGTAAAGTGGAATAAAATTGTACATCGCAATTCATTAGACCTGCACATTCCTGAATTATTTTTATGATACAATACTTCTTTCTGTTTAAATGAATATTTAATTTATTCTTTTAGGAAAAATGAGAACTCAAGAGTTAAATTTCTCACATAAAGCCCTTGTTTTGACTACACAGGATGTATTTATAGACTAATAAATAGAAGAGTAACAGAAAGATCTAGTGGGTAGTTCCTGCTTTTTTTCAGGTGGGGGATCCTGTGTTGTTATCAAGCCTCATCTACAAATAGCGAGAAGCATCTAGAATTTTGCCTCCAGAACAGCCTAATGACCAAAGTACTTCCAAATATTTCAATTTAATTGTGACTGAAATAGTTTTTTTTACAATTAGTAGCTGCAGTGCAAATTGCAAGAGCGTTCAGAGATGTTGTATGTACTTGTTTGTTTTGTAGTTAAGAGATATTTTGCCAAAATGGTACTCAAAACCAGGCAGTGCTATCAACCGGTGAAAGTTGTACACAGCAAATGGCTTCCAAGTGCAGCTCTGCATGTGTGACCGTTATCACTGGCAGGTGTTACCTAGGAAACAAAATGTGCTTACGGACAATGTGTGAGTTACTTCAGAGTTTCCTTTTTCACTAATGCTCTCAGACATTTCAACACTTTGATCCAATACTTATGATATACCTGTCCTTGTCTGAATATCATCAAATGCCCAGTCATACAACTGGCCAGATTGGCTGGACTGGTCTTATTCAGACAAAAAAGAATTTTTGTTAAGATGAATCATCTTTCATCCATTTTTTTTTTTTTTGGAGGGTGAATGTGCTGCTTACATACTTGTAGGAAGCAGTTACCAGTAAAAAGATGTCATGGAAAAGATTAAAATATGTAGCCATCCTTAAATTCAGCATTTTTTGCCATTCATGGATTTTTTGGACAAGTATACCAAGATTTTATCTGTCATGTGAACCTTCCTGCCTTTGCATGTGCACATACAAACTGCACTTGCAGTTTGCTGTGGAGGTAGTCATCCTTACATGCTTGTTTTCCCTTGCATGTTACATGTTGGTGGCAAAGACAGCACTGAGTTTTCAAAATATTCAACTCTAGAAAGACAAATATTGAGGATTATCTTTACATTTAAAGGTAGCAGGAAAGTTTTCTTAGAATTGAAGAATTCTGTAATTTGGGATATCCAGATACAAACCTATATGTAAATATGTAAGGCCACATGTGAAATGAAGTTGCTAAAAATTGCTGTATCTCACGTCCACCAACCCTGAGACTTGTACTGATATCTGAAAAGTAAATTTTGAGGGTTTCTGCATATATCCATGGCAGGGTAGTTGAAAGTAAAGTATTTTTGAGGTTGCTTTCAATCCTAACTATTCTATGGATCTTCATCTGATGGATATGAAGTTAACAAATGTGCGTTGAGGTACCATGACCAAATGATTCAGAATAAATCCAGACATGATCCATCTGTTTGCTAAGCCTTTCATAAATCATTAAAGGCAGTAAACTGTCTGGTTTTAACACAAGATAATTTCTGAGAGAGAAGGAAGATATCAGATATCTATCACTACAACAAAAGGACAAAGGGAGATCTGAAACAAAAATAAAAGATGAAGCTGAGAGCATGTGCCAGTGATGAATGTGCATGCCAATAGCCTCAGGTTTAGAAATCCTCACAAGAACTGTTTATATTAAAAGTAGGAAAAATTTCAGAAAATTTAGCTCTAAATATAAAAACAATTACAGTGATGCCTAGAATGAGACATTCTGCTCATATTACTCTCCTTGAAGAAGTTTTATATTATTAGCTATAGCAAGCAGCTCTTAAGTGTATGCTTGTTTTGCAAACTGGCTTATTTTTCTTTGTGGACATTCCATACAAGAAAAAAACCACATTTTTTGACTCTTCTTTAGTCAATTAAGCATTCTTTTTCCCCTTTGATCTGTAATGAACCAATTTTGCAACCAAGTATTATAATTCTTTAAAAATCTACTGCCTAGTTATCAGCAGGCAAGTCTCAAATATACGTCTTTGGACTAGTCTTTTTGTTTACATTAAAAGGAGCTGGACAACTTGGCAGGAAAAGACAACATTTCTTACACAGCTCTGTACAGTGAGGTGCTGTAAGAGCAATGTTCTGGAGCATACCTGTTGTGGGGAAAGAGAGGAGGAAAAGGTCTGAAAGCAGCAGGCTTAGAAAAATCTGAATAACTTTAGTTGTCAACAGTCAGAGACCTACAATTAATCCATTGACTGATATTGGGTTTTCATGCTTAGAAATCATGCTGTCATAATTTTTCAAGAAATTAAATGTTATTAATTTACCAACTTGAATTTTCCATTTTCTGTACTTTTACTGGGATCTTTTGTTGGGAAACAATGAACAGAAATCAATCCAGCATCTTCCAGAGCATCGAAATACTCCAGACTCTGGGGGTTATGATCCCTGCATTAGAAGGGACTTCTTGTTTAGCTTTGTCTTGTTTTGTTTTAACTGCTCACCTCTGGCAGAACCAGAAATATTTATTTTCTGTCTTCATACTGTGAGTTCAGCAGGAGCTTAATTACCAGCCAGCATATTGTGATTGTCCAAGGAGTATCAGAAATGAGCAAATATATCAAGGTTTGCACCACGGCTCAGGAGTAACAGCTGCAGTCACTCACTAGTCTCAACTGTCAGCTCCATCTTCCTCCTGCATAAAAATAAACATTTCCCCCACAATAAAGTCTTTTTATAAAAGCAATAAAACAACTCAAGGGAGCATTGTTATCATGAGCTAATCACCCCCTTAGGGAATTAGAGGCACTTAGCTGCATCTAGAGCTTCAACACCTGAGGGGCTGTGATTATTTCATGATAACCAACAAGGCATGACAGACTGGGAGGTTAATTAGATAATATTCAAACTTGGTAATATTGAGTTTGAAGATTTCTTTTGAAGTTGTACAAGCAAAGCTCTGCTTATAAAACAGCAGTGGGACATAAGCACAGAAAGGATAATTAACATTTCCTACAAACCAACCAAGGTTTTGAATAGCTAAAGGAAAAAATAATAAAGTCAAAGTACTAAACCCTGAGGCACTCCTTTAACAATGAGTAATCCTGATGAGTTCACTCCCTGGAATCTTGGGCAGAAATTGACTCAAATTATATAATGCCGTTTAGTTGCTAATCCCTAAATGGTGGAGGCACTTCAGTCAGCCTCATACTACTTAATGGTCCATTGTCTCAAAGAATTTAGTGGGAGAGTAAATGCAGTATTAATAATAAATATTCATCTGAGCTCAGTCATAGCCATTGGTTATGAGCCACTGCACTGCAGGAGATTAAAGTCAAAAGACACTGCCAGCACTTAAAATTGTACAAGCAGTAATTGTTTTGTGGAAGACCATTTTATTTTTGTGGACAGTGGCAGTGAAGTTTCAGAAGCAACTGTATGTGTATGCAGGGCTGGGGGCATGCTGTACACATGTTGGTGGTTAGCTGCCTTGCAAGGGCCTGGTGGGCTCTTTCCTCGTGATTCACCAGATGGGCACTATGGGGTGAAATGGCCCATCTGGCTGAAGTTTCACTACCAAACCAAACAAACAGACTCTGCATCAGCTCACTGGACTGAGACATGCTGAGGCCACATGAGATGTGAGTGCCACACAAGGTATGTTGAAGAGCTCCAGGTAACTGAGAGGAGTAGGACGTTTCCTCTTGGTGAAGAGCTGGCTGTGACTCTCAGCTGTAAAGAAGTTTCTAGAAGCCAACTGTAACTTTTAAAGGTTGTTGTTTTTTAATTGACCATCAGTTAAATAAAATAACAAACTTGGCTATCTCTGACTTGTTTACTTATAAAATGTAAAATGAAGATGAGTGTTGGTGTACCAAATAATCTCTGATTTAGATAGCTTTCTCTTTAATTTCTGTTGAATTGGCATTGAATTAAAGAATATAGTCAAGCACTTCTGGAACT
>NC_031773.1:24728093-24768225 GCF_001522545.3 Parus major | reverse complement strand
ATTCTGCAGGACACATCACTGCAATGAAATTGAGATTGTTGGTCAGTCAGAAATCTACCACTAAGAGCCTGATGTAATTCTGATTTAATAAAATCAAACCATTTCACTGGAACCTGTTGATTCCATGAAAACCTTTGGCAGGGAATCGAGTAATTTTGTGTCCTTTCTCACCAGTCTTCCAGTCTGATGCTCAGGTTCTGGCAGCCTGCCTGGCTCCCCAGGCTGGCTCCCTCACTGGCTCCCCACTGCTCCCCCCGGGCGTTCAAAGCCAAACACTGCTGCTCCTGCAACAGCCCTGTGTCAGTGCCCTGGCACACCTGGAGTACATTCAGGATTTCCTGCCTTATTAAAAAAAAAAGGTAAAAAACACCTACATATAATTCAAGAAGTAATACACGGTTTTTTACACACTCTTTCTCCAAATCATTTATAGATCTTCACTTCTAATTTCCTTGCAAAAAGATATAATAAAAAAAAAAAATTACCTCTGGAGTCCCACATAGAACTTAAAATTAAATGGAAATATATATATATATATATATATTTATATGAAGGGAAAATTACATATTCAGATGCCAATGAAACAAGGATATATGGACACTAGAAAAAAATATTAGGAAGAAGAAAATATAGGAAGGATTCACATAATTTTTCTCAGAAGGTTAAGAGTTTGCAAATAATTCCTTTTTTTAGATATGAAACAACAGGCAATTACAAGGATGCCACAAAACTTCTTCTGTACCTCTGAGAAGTGTTCCTGTCGGATGAGCCAGCTTCTGAAGGTGCCTGTTGCAGAGGCTAAAGGGGACAGTCTGATGGACATTTTGTAATAAATTTATAAGAACAGATTGCTCAAGTTTGGAGAGAAGTATTCCATGCAAAAAAATGAAACATAGAAATGGAAAGCAAGGGTAAAAGCTACATGAAGAATCTTAAATGACATCTTCCTCCATTTCATATGCACTAATCATTATCTAGAGAGCAGATTACTCCTTTCTAAGTTCTTTTTCTCGTATAATTAGCCACTTTCATCAACATAATTTTTAAATACTTTCTTTGATATTTACTTAATTATTTGTTCCTTTATGTGTTTATTATAGTTTTATCACTGAGATATGAGATATTTAAGTCACTAGGAACACATCATATTATTAGAGTATTTCAGCTCACCTGTCCTTTAACTTATGAAATAACTAGTGACATTTGCGGTATAAAGCACATGAATGTTCAATTAAGTGAACACCCTTAAAGTACCAGTGCAATTGCATCTTAGGGGAAAAAAAAAAAGAGTTGAAAACTTCTCCCACTGGATATAATCCATCATCCTCTAAATCAGAGGAAAGAGCCTCTGTAGTCATTGGAGCTCTTCAGATTTTTTGAGAAAATGTATCTTCAAGACTATATCTCTGGAAAAAAAATACACCAGGGTGTCATGTGGGTTCATTAGTGTTCCCCGAGGCTGCTGATCAATATAGCCTTTGTTGTTTCTGCTGCTGTTATCCAAGACATCTTTGAGTTCAATAAATAAGTGTCAAGGTTTCAAGAGCCTCACTGCCAGCCGGGATACAGGGAAGAAGTCTTAGCACCAGGCTTGTTTGAAAGAGTGATCAGAGGCTTGGTTCTGTGACAAAAAAAATCAGTCAGTCTACTGCACAAGCATGGTCCTAACACAGTTTGAACAGGGACAATCAGAGCCAGAACTGAAGTCCAGCCTGCCTGTGTCAAGGTGAATGGAATTCCCAGAAGCCTTCCCTTAGAGCACATGCTCACCTCTGCATCTCCACTCATCTCTACCATGCTACTTCCATATTTGCATTGCACCAAGTCTTTGTTGCATGTGCAACAGTACTAGATGTTTTCATTTCAACATCCTTCATCCTGAATCTAGGACAATTTGTGATTTCTCCATCATGGTAAGTTTGCACACTTAGCACCCAAGCATCCTTATCATAGATACAGTTTTGCAGCATATTAGGTAATGATTTAATGTATCAGGTATACCTTCTAAGCTTTTTTATAAGCAATTTACATGGGCCATGATTTTGGTCAGATTGACACAGAGCATAGGTCTGCACATGGATGGGGTAGTAAAAGTCCTTTCTGGCAGCAGGTGTACCAGCAAAACAAGAACCTAAGACTGTCCTGCTTCCACTGCTATTAAGCTCATTTGGTATTCATGAAAGCCATAAGGATGTTAAGCTTATAATGATATAAACACTTAGCTACAGTTTTTCTTAACATTGACTCCCATGAGGCTGCCAGAAGAGAAAATAATATATGTGAGTCTATACAATAACTAATTTATATTGTGCCTGTAGCTTTCAGTGTCATCTATACTGTACACACAATCTTTCTGGTCAGAGCAGTGAATCAGGATCTATGCATGAATACAGATATTTATGTACGTTGCATGTTATCAACTTATTGATATGTAGTAAAATTCTCCTACTTTTACTCACAATGCATAACAATTTATGCCTGAGAGGAACACGCTGCTCCTTCTTGTGTTTTCACTGCCACTTCCTGGAAATCTCAATTTCTTTTTTTTACTGAAGAACAGGAAATAATTTATTTTGGATACTTCATTTTGCATCTTCATTTTGCCCAGCTGAAAATATTTTGGAAAAAAGAAAAGGTTGGTCACAAAGTATGCTGTTAAAAAACAATGAGAAATTGATTAGCCATAAAGCCCCCAGCCATAAATGGATGTTTTAGGTCTGGTTCTGATCTCTTCTGTCAAACAACTGCTGCTGAAATACTGTCTGAACACTGAGAGGGACAAGAGGAAAACAAGCAACATAGAGTCATCCATGGAAGTCAGACTTTCTGTGGGAGTAAAGATACTCGCAAATATCGAGAGTCAGCATTTTATGCTGTAATTCATCATAACTTGAGAAAAAAAGATTAACGTGCATTGTGCTGCTTCTTTGCTCATGCTTATGGTAAAATTTTCCCCTCTCTGTTTCTTTCTTTGATAATTACGACACATATCAAAATCCATAGCTAAGAAGTATTCAAGCACTTTCATAGAGGAAGACCTCAACAGATGCAGCTTTGCAAGCTGCCTTTCTACCTACTTGATGCTTTGTGGGCAAGCTCCCTTCCCATTCATGAGTGAGTAACATCTCTGTGACAAGTGCAGTAGTGTCTCACATGGAAAAGTAATACCAGGAAAGTATTTAACATATGTGCAGCTGTCTGTTGTGTCACTCCAGCTGGTGGAAATAAACTCTAGAGATCAACCTGTTATTTGAGAAACACCACTGGTTGATAGGCCACAGTAAGTTGTCATCTATGTGTTTATATACCCTATCAAGAAGGCAAATGTCGGAAGGCAATGTCTTGAGAGAGTCCTCTCAGCTCCCAAGTGTACATCCTCACCCACAAATATCCTGTATCTTCAGTTCATGTTTTGATTTAAGGGTATGCTAACTAGCTCTTTTCCAAAATTTCTGCCAAACACTCATAAGTTTAAAAAAAATAATTTTTTTTGGTGTATTTTTATAATACTCTGCATTTCTTCTTTATTACTAGCAGAAGAATTGGAAGAGGCGCTATCCATGGTTCATAAAAAGGCTGGAAAAACTGTTGTAAACCTTCCAACTTATTTGATCAAGCAAATTATAATACAAAGAAAAAAAGGACAAAGTAAAAATCAGAAGTCAGGAAGTTAACTGAAGAGGTAATCTAAAGGTACTAGCAAGAGATAATAAGTCCAAGTTAGTAAGACTAACAAAAAGGAATAAAATGGAATACTAAAATATCATTTTCTCTTTTGAAAGAATGAGGTCATTGAATTAATATTTTAATTCACTTAACATACCATGCATTTTATTCCCTTATTCACTGGGGAGGACATTAAACAATACAAGGTCTCCATATCTCTGGGGCGTGAAAACTGTACTCAGGAATGTTAAAAGAAATTGCTTTAGGAAGAAGTGTAAACCTAAGGCTTCCATAAACAATATAGAAAGGTATTGACATGTTCAAGTTAGCTGAGGTATGAAAATCCTTGGAACTTCTGTTAGGCTTGTAAAACTCCCTGAGAAACAGCTGAATATTGTGCCATGGGTCATCACATCAGCATGGCACAGATGAAATCAGAAAACTCAAGACAAACCTATACTTTAAGAACTGAATGATCCATTAGCTATACAGTCAGCACAGGTAAGATTGTACATGGAGTCTGGTTGCAACGAAGGATTATTTAAATATAGTATCAAATTCCCCTTTTGTTTGCAATGTAACAATCCACTGGCTAATAAATTCATCAAGCACATCTACACTCATAGACACAGGCTCTTGCTAACTTCTTCAACACAGCTAGGCATAACATGCTTTGACCTGGAAGCTGCACAGATACTGCAAACACTATCTGGCAAAGAAGAAAACACCACTCATTGGTGCAAGATCTCTGTTTTCCAAGTTTCTTGTGTAGGCTACTGAAAAGCCAGTTCTTCTAATATTTGGTAGGCACGCAGGCAGTCCCAAAGTCGGTCGGTGTAGGAACATTTCTCATATCACCGCCTCGTCTCTGACACTCAACACCGCCCTAGAGCAGGGAACCTCATCGAGGTGAGAGCCGTGGACAAAGACAGTGTCGGGAAGCAGGGAACCCTGGTAGAAACGCGGATTTAAGTGAATTTTTGGAGCCTCGGAAAGGCAGTTTCCCTGGTAGCCTCCGGAGCAGCAAACCCTCGGGTCGAGTCCCGTGTGGCGGGCCCGCAGTTCGCCCGGCAGCCACAAGATGGCGCCTGGCGCCTGGCAACCGCCGCCTGGCCGGGCCGCCTCCCGCCCCGCCGGCTGCGGCCTTCCCGCAGAGACGAGGAAAAGCGGGCCGCACCCGCAGGGTTTTCACTGCCGCGGGTCTCTTGTTAAAATCAGTGACCGTCAATCAACCCAGGACACAGTCTCTTTTGCAAAATATGCCCCAAAACTGCCGTGACCTCTCTGGTGCTCCAACTGCTGCCTTTGGTATCCTCCACTGCGCTCTGGTTTGCTGCACCTCTGCGGAAAGCGCTGATAATTGATAATTATCCTGTGGGGCCGGCACAGCGGCTGTGCAGCCTGTGGAGAGCTGCAGGGAGGGACAATGGGGCCTGTCCCCGCTGTCCAGTGCAGCTCTGGGTGCTGGCCTTTCACCTTGAGCTCACTTCCAGGAAAATTCCCAACAGCCTTAATGTGAAGGGTACAGGAGGGGTGTGTGTATGCATACACATATTTAAATATATTAAGACATCTGAATACTCATTTTTTTAGGTTATTTGGAGTATATTTTTTTTTTCTTATCCTATTTTTTTTCCAAAACATTCTTTCCGCAATTTTCTGCTTAGTGCAGTGGCTTGCTGTTTTTCACAGTGATACCTGATTATTTGCAAGACTGAATCTATATTTTTCATTTGTGGATGAATTTCTGGGTTCCTTGGGAGCCATTCCCTTGCATTCTATGGAGAGGCACTGGAATAAATGCAGGTTTCTTGATTGCAAAGGGTCACAGTGTTGGAATTTACCTCTCTTCCGCTTTTGGCAACAACAACCTCTGTGTAAATCTGATAATATGGGTGGCAAATACATGTTAGGTTAGAAAACGGTACAGCAGCTGCTGTGCTACTGGTAGTAACTTAGTCAAATAGATTCAGTGATGTCCAATATTTAGACATTTACTCTTGCAAATACAATGAGCCTTTGGGGTTCAGGAAAACCTGACAAAGCAGCTCCCTGATTCTGGATGCTAAATGTAATAAGGCTAATCATAATAATCCTTATAAAAATAAAATTTCCAGCCCTTCCTATTATATTATACTCTAGAAACTGAAAAACAATATTTAAAGCAAAAAGCTTATCAAATCCAGATTTTAGGTATTTTGATGGTTTGTTTTTGATTTCCTTTTCTCCTGGGGAGTGGAGAGGGTGTGGGTTTTTTCCTCCAAAATTAAAATTCTGTAGTGTTTTCCCTCTCTGCTCTGCAGGGCAGTTTTCTCCTTTGAAACATCTCGAGGTGTCCAGCTGTCCCACTGTGATGGAGAACAGTGAAGTACCTTCATAGTAGTATCAGGAGAGTAGTGCTCTGGCTTAGGTGCTCTGTTGGAATGAAAATCAAATGTAAGTGCAGGAACACACACCTCTGTTGCATTCCAATTCAATTTCAATTTCTGATTAAATGACTTATTGCTGCTGTGAATATTTGATACATTAATGTCCATAAACCAAATATTGCAAGAGACCCCAATGTGTTAGGCACCATGAAAGCAGAGAGCAGTGTGCTCTCAGCTGTTGTTTCCCCATCTGTCAAATGAGGACAATGTGCTTGCTCTCTACAAGTACATGAGCACTAATTAATTAATATTTATAAAAGGATATGCAAATTCTAAATATTATTTATGAATTATAGTATAAATGAAGATTTGTGGAGAGGCCATGGAGAGAAGACATGGATGGCATTAGAGGGCAGAGAGAGCAGCGCAGAGTATCAAGATTAGCCTGGAAGAAGAAGAAAGGACTCAGGGAAAAGTAAATATTTTTTCCTAAAGAAGAAGGGTTGTTTTGCTTAACAAAGAGTGCAAGCAATATGAGTTTACAAAGAAAGCCCAGCACAACAGTG
Organism: Parus major; assembly: GCF_001522545.3. Lineage (NCBI taxonomy): Eukaryota > Metazoa > Chordata > Aves > Passeriformes > Paridae > Parus > Parus major. The sequence continues at coordinate 24,761,624 of NC_031773.1, read as the reverse complement.
GTATAAAACTGGATGGAATATGCTGGAAATAGAAATGGTAATGAAAAGAAAATTTGAAAGAAATAGACAAGAAGAGCCCTTCTAATGTGCATAATTCAGTGATTTATATATGCTCTTTATTTTACAGTATCTCCTGTATCCTTAGAATGTTAAAGCCTTGCTCAGCAAAACAAAGGAAGTGATAAGAGTTCCTGCTCTACCCAGGTGAGTGAGAATGTAGGTGTTCATAGGATTGTGGCCTCAACATTGACCAGAAGGCAGGTGATGAAAATGGTATAGACACACAGTCCTGTATGATACTGTGTTATATGAGCTGGTCTGAACTTCTGTTCCATCAGGGAACATCCAGCAAACTGAAGAAAGTTCTGGACAGAGCAATCACCTCTTCTTTCAATAACATCCAATGTCCATGTGGGCATTTCAGTCTTTCTCTACACTGAGTAGCTCAAGTATTTGCTTACTTTTCCTGGTTAGAAAAGTGTATTTTGGAAAAACAGAAGAATATTATGGCAGCACAATTTTCCACAAATACTGGGAAAAAATATTAATAAATATTCATATTAGCAGTCCAAACTAAATTTTAGTTTGACTTTACTCTCAACAATCTTTTATTTCCTTTCCAGGGATGTTCAAGAGCACAGCTTTTACTGACATAAGTATATATGAAGTGCAGGCTTTGGAAGTGAACTGCTTCACTAGTTCTACAAAGTCAGCTTCAAAATTGCACTGTGAGATGTAACTCTTGCAATTTTCCATTTGAGTTTTAGCTGAAAAAAATATAGAATACAATGCCACTTATGCAGAAAACCACAACAATGCATAGTACTTAGTTCAAGAACACGCACTAAGGTGTTTGTGAATGGTCCCACAAGAAGATTAACTAAATTAGGAAGTAACCAAATATTCAAAAGGAATGGAGAAATCCAAGAATTGAATGATCTGCTCAGACACTTCACAAACAGACCCAACAGGCAACATTTTCCCAAGAGATTGCTCATGGAAATTATTTGCTTCATTTCAGTTGTTAACAAGCATGAGCAGCTGAGCTCCACCTCCTCTGCGGCACAGAAGTGATCTCCAAGGCTTTTGCCTACCAGCATTACCAGCAGAAAATGATTAGGTTTGGACAGGTCCTCCTCTGTTATTTCACTGACTCTCAAATCCATCTGGCTGCTTTGAGTAAATGTGGAGAAAAAACATGAAAAATATATATCCTGGGTTTACTTTGATCTCTAAAAATAAGGATGATTTTATTTTAGGCATATAATAATATTGTTAACCTCTGTTCACTAAGCAATCCTTGCTTTTCCCTTGGTTCTCAGTTTGACACATCTCCAGCATGAAATGGACTAAGATTGCCATGAAACTGAAAGCTCTGAGTGTGGAAATTGGGGAATGCATAGACAGATTCTTTTTTCCTTTTTAAACATATGCCAATGAATAAGTCCTTTTTCCTACCCCCTCATAAGTTTTCTGAAATTCTTGGTAAATATCACTACAAACCTCAGCTAGAAAGCCCAAAGCAATTTTCCCTTAGGGGACTTCCGTTAGAGCCACAGAATATCAAAGGCCAAGAACCAGGGATTGTCTCCAGCCTGAAATGGAACACTGGTCCTGGTGAAAACTGCCACGAAGATCAGATCACTTTTCTACATGAGCTTTGCCAATGGGAAAGCAAGAGAAAAGCAGGAGATCACTGCAGAGCACTAAAAAGAGCCAGGAAGCAGCTGCAAATGTTCTTATACTGACACACGTTTGGCCACCATGAGCAGTTTAAAGGAGCAAATATGGATGTAGAGGTAAATCTCAGAGAGGATGGGCATTTAAACTATAGTTGTTAGGTGCATTGTCTCATTGAAGTTGTAAGGTAACTTTCTTGCCTATTAAGCATTGTTCAGAAAATTTAAAAATCTAAACATGTAAAATAAAATATGAACATGAAGCACTTTGATTCACAGTATTTCTAGTGCCTGTAGTGCACAGTAAACTTCTGTACCATTGTTACCTGAGACATACATGATGTAAAGATACTTTTTAAGAAGAGACAATTGCTTAAATATTGGCAGAGTATTCTTTGCAATCTTTATGGCAAGATCTTTACTGCTTGCACCAATCTGCTGCAGATGACGTGTGAACAGAGACATTTGAGATGGGTTAGAAGAATTCCTGCTTCCAGCACTTGCACTGGAATAAAACCTTCCTTACCTGAGCAGGCTGTTCCAACCTGGAAAGACAGGTTTTCTGGGGAAGGCAAAGAGCATTTACTTGTCAGTTTACACACATATGGCAGGACACTTGTAAGACTTCCACAAGCCCATGGCTGGGGATCTGCATCTTTAATGGCCTAGAAGCCAGTGAATATTTCATAATAACCATAATTCCAGGAAATAGAAACACTGAATGACAGAACCCACTATTTTGTTGTCATACATTCTGTTACCTAAACCTTGCCATATACAATTTCAGGACACCTAAGAAGGTCTGCAATATATTACATAGTTTTTACAGTGAAAGCAGAAGCTATGTTTAAACACATAGAGAAGGGAGTCAAAAGAAAAATGGATATTGAGGGTTATCATATATTTGTCTGCAACCAGGACCAGCCCTAGTGATGGCCACACAAAGTTTGGGCAGCCAGCTGTTGATTGTCTCAATTAAAAGGCATTCAAAATTTAAGGCTGCTCAGCTATCTTAAAAGTATCTGAAAAAATTGTCCATAAACTGGAGTTATTTGCATATATGTTTTTAAACATTATCAATGTTTTAGAGAAAAAACAGTCCTTCAAATTATGTTTCAGCTATGTTAGTTTTAATTGAAGGCATTTGGAGATAAATACCTGTTACAGATTTTACAGAGATTTTGCTACCAATGGCAGAACAATTTCTTGATTAATGTTGTTGAGTTACATGAACAGGAATTGAGAAATTCGGTAATTCTGAAAATAGTGAATACTTCTTCTGTTCTTCTTCTTACTATCCTTTAATGAAACTTTCTGTCAAAGTAGTTGCATATTACCTAGTAATTAAACATCCAAAGTACTTATGGTACATTTATTTTCATGAAATACATGTTTTCATTAGTTAGCATTTATATGTTGTAGTTGTTTTGCTACATGTGACAGCATTTTTAGAGTTGCCTCACCTTTGAAAGTATCTCAAATATTAAAATATCTCAAATATTTAATTTTAACTTATTAATGTTGTCATTTGTTTTAATTCAGAAATAAGACTATGACAAGCTCAGGTAAAACATGGTAATAAGGGACTAATATGTCGCAGAAAAGAATAAGTGCATTAATAAATCTCTACATGCTATTGACTAGTAGCTGTTCTTATACTTAATCTTCTGGTTTTTTTCTCCATAATTCACCTACTTATCCTCATAATATCTCCTTTTTAAAAGTCTTTCTTCACTGTGGCAGTTCATGAAGACAAATCTAACGTAAGAAAGATATTTACATACTATATAGGTAGTATATTACTATTACTATTACTCTGTTTTGCAACTGAGAATGTCAAACCAAAGGACTTTGCTACACTTTTCTCCTTGTAATCTCTTCTTATGAGTTCAGTATGAGAGATACAACCATGATTTGGAACATTGTTGTTTCATTTAATTTACATCCAAGAGCCACAGAGCCATCTACCTACCTGCTTTTATATGTGCTGTTAGGAATATTAGAGAAGAATGGCATGTTCCTTGCTGTGACATATGCTTTCCAGGCAGGTTTAGTTGAATCACTTAATGCAAGATCCACAGAGACATCCAGACCCAGAGCCAACCTACTTAATTTTAAATTTGAATATAAAATGAAGTGAGTGTCCCCAGAAAGGGCTTTTATAATCTGATATTCAGGATTTGCCTAAAAGGTAGGAAAAAGTGTATCTGATTTCCTTGAAGTAGAAAAAGCAACTGAGCCTTGCTCTTCCTCATTAGATCCCTACATTAAAGAATAGGTAACCTTTTTTCTCCTCCTTTTTTTTTTTTTTCTTTTTTTTTAATGAGGTGGACATACATCACAAGTTATGGATTTTTATGTTTTTAAAGCTTAGTTTTGTCTGTGTGTTTAGGGATGCCCTGAGCAGATTGGATTGAACTGCTCACTCTAGGTGAGGAAATACAGTATTTGAGGTTCTCAATAGCACTTAGATGAAGGTAGGAACCGATTTATTCAGGACTTTCAAGATATTGAAGGCTCTCCTTTTATCTAAGGACTTCAAAGCACTTGATAAATGAAATAAGTATAATTTTCTCATTTTGCTGACTGAGAACCCACAGAGATGTAGTATTTACACGGGGCACTTTACCTGTCTTCACACAGCCACGAGGCAATCTTACCCCTGGTGCTGCCTTCCTGGCATTCCTCAGGTTGTACTGACTTTATTGTGTTCAGGGTTGCTAGTTCAAACACCTCAGCTCTCAGGAACTGTTAAAATCAACTAAGATATAGTTGAAAACTATATTATAGTTTAAAATAGGCATGGCCAAACCCTTGGAGATCCTAAGATTTCTATTTTACACAGGTTTTATAAAGAGAAAATTGAAATATTTTTCTTTGCAGGATTGGTCAAAGATTTTTGACTATTTGTTTCAAAACTTCTCTTTGGGAAAATAGAAGGAAAACATTTCCTCTCTATAGCTTCAGTAAATCTAAAAAAACCAGTTCAGATCTGAAACTCAAGCTATATATGTATATATGACTCTACACAGAAATGAAGGGTTGCTGCTGAGTAGTGCTGTAAGGAGAAATAGCTGAGATATTATATAGAGATATATATAGAAATAGCTGGATGAGATAACCAACCAGTATTAGAAGTAAGAAGCCTTAGGAGTCAGACCTTTGGGAGCACTGCTGATGAAACAGATGTGTCATGGTGTTTGGTCAGGTGAGCAAGCAAAGAAAGGTTCTCTGGTTGTCTGGGTTTTCATGTATTTAAAACAAAACAATCTGAAAAAAACCGCACCAAACAAACAAGCCAGGATTAGGTACAATATTGTAAAAAAGCAACAAAAAAACTTGACTGTTACTGTCTCTTATCATTGCTAAAATAACCCAAGTCTGAATTACCAGTTTAGCAGGTAAATAGAAAATTGCTCAGGACTGTTCTAGTGAAAGTGTGGTGGTGTAAGTTGCTTTTGCCAATTTAAGGACAGCCATGGCCTTTGTCAGAAGCAATCCTGCCAAGGAAGTTTCAGGCTCCCACATTCATGGCAAACCCTAGCTCAAGAACCTAACATCTTCCAGCTCCCTAGAATTACTCACTGGAATGATCCACGCTTTTATTCTTACATTGAGAAGCTCAAGTCCACAAAAACCCTTGGAACAGCTCTCTCTAAAGGACTCTCTAAACAGGGTTGAACTCTAAAGTCCTCTCAAGCAAACCTGAATTTCTGCAAACGACATGCTAGAGCCAGTGTTTGCTGACTCCATCTGCTGGAGTGCTGTCAAGAAGTCCTGGCTCCAGCCGGTGTTCAGCTTTTGTGTTTAATACTGAGTCCAAAAACCAAGCTAAGGAGAAAACCACTTTTAATTTTCTGTAGAAAGGTCTGATTTCCATGTCCAGGAAAATAGTGCTGAAAGACCTTTTTTCACAATTCTGGAATTCTTTGAAAAATGCTTCTTTCTGACTTCTGGTCGCTCTGGCTCATGGTGATTGATATCTGTCTTCAAGATCTGATAATGATTTGTGAAAAAAGGTCTTTCAGTGACACAGGTCTAAACAGAGACCACAGAGCGAGATCTTGGAGAATATATATGGTTTGTTGTAATTGAACTGAGAAAAACAATTGTGAACCGGGAGAAATATCTGTTTGCAGTAAATGTCGTGCTGAGCTATAACATAGAAGCAAAATCAGTTTCTATCAAGCCCAGCACTCAAGGGGAGGCAACTGAAGAGCTTTTAGCTCTTCCCTCTACCCCATCATGCTTTCCTTGGCACTGGAGTTGCAGGAGGAGTAAGAGAATGCCAGCCTATTAGTCCCCGGTCAGGAGTGAGCTTACCCCACACACACAGTCTGCCGCATGGGAAGGGCACTGGCCTACTGGCCCTCAGGGAGCACGTTCTTGGCCCTGGCAGGACTGCTGGCTTTGGGACCAGGCAGGATGGTCAGAGCACTCCCTCCTCTTTCTGTTACCAATTGCTTTTAGACAATTAGGTTTTTTCATTTCTGTAACTTCTGCGCACACACACACACACACACACACACACATGCTTTTGTCTGGAAATTATTTGGGATTGTCCATAGCACAAAATCAGAATCTGGAAGAGGTGGTCAAATGTGGCATGACCAAACAGCCATATGGAAAAGAAGGAATAACGTATGTCTGTGGGAGAAGCAAGAGGCGATGGCTGCAGCCGTTGTGTACAGATGACCAAATGCTGAGATGACAGGACTCTTACAGGGCCTCAATGGCGGGGTCAGTGGAGAGAGACAGGAGCATCCTTCCCTTCCAGGTGGTGCTCACACGTGCATCCTTCCCTTCATCCTACCGAGAGTCTGCTTAGGTTTGATCTGGAGTGGCCTTGATTCTTTGCAGGCTTATAACTAGACATTTGTGGAAAACTAGGATGAGAAAATTGTGTTAAAATGATTCATAGGCACTGGCACACAGAGACAGGGTGGTGAGACCACTGCTGTTCACAGCCCAAGTGTGGTTTGAACCAAGGCTGAAAAGCACCAGTTTCATGAAAAGAAAGACACCTGGGACCTCACTGGTGTGGCTGCAAGACTGTCTTTACAGACCTAAGGTCTACATCTCTATCTGTATTATGTATGATAGAGTGGGGAGATTTGCAAGAACATTAAATAGAGAAAAAGTACATAATGTGTTTTTTCTGTCAGAATGCTTTATTACTCTTCACTGGACCTGATTGAAAGCCGAAGACATGAATAAATCAATAAGATGGAGCTAATAAATGAGTGACTTGCTCCTGGTGACTGTCATACAGTCTTGACCAAAATGAGGAAAAATGTAAGTGCAGGAGGCAGACATACAATAGCAAATGATATAAAGAGTAACTTCATTTTATCTTATTCTGTCACACAAATTGAAGGAACCATTAAAAAAAATAATAAATAATAAATTAATTACCCTTATGCTGCATTTACAGCAATGGATGTCAGCACCTGAATGATGGAGGCGAAGACCATTTTTGAAAGGTTCTTAAAGAATGACAAAATTCAATACCAGAAAAGAAGGGGCATTCAGAAAACCATCAGTGCTTGCTGTTTGAGGAAGATGAGGCACACCGTGGGCTTTTCTCTCTCCTTCAGAAGAAGCAGACCATTGTCAGAAACTAAGCACCACACTGTGCTTAGTGGGTTTGGGATGCAGCTCCTTTATTGTTTTTTAATAACTAGATAATTGTATTTCTATATTGAAGTGTCATAGCAAAAAGAAACTTGAAGCACAAATTTAAATATTATTAGCTTGTTAGTGGTGGTTTTTAGGAGTCTAATTTTTTTCCCTCAGCTCCCATCCTATTTTTTTTAAATTTCTCCAGGGCATGTCATATATAGTGAAAAATCTCAATGGAGGCCCACAGGTATCACCGCTGTTTAGTCAGACTTCAAATTGGGCTCTAATGGTTTTAGATAGAAGAGCAGATGGAGAGGGTTTGTTCACTAGTCGGTGCCCTTGCCTCAGAGTTCACCTCAAGTTGTTTTCAGAAATTCTCACTTCATGCACATTACTTATTTATATCATCACTTTTTTTTTCCCACTTCATAGATAATTGCTACTTAATTGATACTGCCTTTATACAAGCCTCCACAATAGCAAGCAACAAGACACACTGCTAAATAGAGGAATCATTAATCTGTGTATATATTCTGTATTTCTTTTAAAGATGGGCTGGAAATAAGCAAAGTCATTAGTAGTTTGTTTGCAACAGTGTATTTATGAAAGCTCTATGGAGAATGTGTCAACAGTCAGTATGTAACAGAGCAATTAACACAGTACTTTTGTACTTTTGACTGTTAGCATGGGAGTAAACAGAAGCAGATGTGAAGTGTTTGTGCCTTTAGTATTCACAGACTGTTCTGACATATGCAAATACAACTAATGCTTACAGAGCTTGCAACTCTTATTGTACCATGACCTTGCTTACAAAACCCTGGGACAGGACTACACACTTCCCTAATAATTATTAACAATACACAGATACAGCCTTTTTGTTTTTAATGCATTACAGACTGCAGTGGTAAAGCTTCACAAATAGATGTGTTGGTAGTATTGCCCATATACAGCTTGTTTTAGACAGAGCTTTCTTCAATGTAAAAAGAGAACAAACAATAAAGAAATAATGAAAAATGCATACAGAAGGCAAGAACAGGAATCACCTTTGAAACACTGGTTCAGCTCTAATTATACTAGCCCACTGAAGTTCAACAGTTAATGCATGCATCAGATTCTGTGTATTTAGGACAGAGTTCAAGCTGAGACCTTTCACTGCTACAGTCTTAAAATATATATCTCACTAAAGCAACTCCAGTCAGGCTGCTAAAATAGAATGCCAACAATGAAATTATTTTCTGCCCTGTAAGAAAAAAATAAAAAAATTGTGTACTTGACCTAATAAAATCACCTGCATCCTTAAAAAAAAAAAAAAAAGAAAAAAGAAAAGAAGGCTTCTTCTTTCGGTTATTTTTCATGTGAACTATATATATCTGATATACCTGAAGTTACTACAGTGATTTTCATCTTCAAAAACTATCTAAAACCTAGCTATATTACACAAGTGAAGGTCAGAAAAGATTTTATTTTCAAGTTTTCTGTCACAGATGTATTTCCAGAATAGGAATTAATCAAAACTGAATGAAAATATAGGATTTACAATGATGTTTGGCATTATTTACTACATGAAAAATATTTTGCATCACAAGAAAACAATTTGTAGAAAATATTGCCCAAAGTAAGATTGACAGGCCATCTCTTCCAACACGTTTTCCTGTTTCAAGGCCGGAAAAATGTCTCCTAAATGCGCTTTTTATTATCCTTAAGATATTATGGCTCATGAAATTAAAATCCTCTTATTAAATTGAATATGTGCTTATTTGCATTTTGGATTTGCCATTACAAATTAGTTTAACAGGTGTCACCACAAAAATACTGTGTTTCAACTGGACCCAGAGTAAAGCATCTTCTTTTTTTGGCTCCAGTGGGGCAGAAGGCTGTTGCAGCCATCGCTTGTGGCAGAGCATGGGGTGGAGCAGCAGCACTCCCCTGGATGCAGAGGCCGAAAAGCAGGAGGTTTGGAGCAGCAGCCCTGGGACCAGCTGTGTGAGGAGGCTGCACAGGACCTGGGGGTGTGTTACAGCAGCTGCACACCTCAGAAGCTGTCAGGCCCACCCTATTAGTTTCAAATAATTCACTTCTCTATTCTTTGTTGTAAAGGTGTTTTACTGTAGTACTGCCACTAAAGCACTTCAATTATGTACTTGGTTTTATTTCTTGTCGAGATTATAGGGATGGGCTGAGTTTTTGGAGGATTTTAGATATTCATGTGCTTGGGAAAGAAGTGAAGGTGTTAAAAGGGTTTTGGTATTTTCCTTACCAGCAGTTTTCTGAGTTGCTAATGGTACCTGAACTAAAAAAAAGTTAGTTTTTCAGAAGACAACTTTTTGTTTAGATTTCTTTTGATTCAGGGTTCATTTGGTAGTTTGGGGTTTGTTGGATTTTTTGGCACCTGAAAAACACTGGTATTACGATTAATTGCAGGCATTTATATTCTCATTTAGAAAGCTTTGTGAAATTACCATTATCATAGTTTTTCATATTTCTTGGCTGCTCTTTTTTTCTTCTTTTTTAAGTCTGAAAGATACCACTTGCTAAATAAACAGTGAGCTGTGAAAAAACGAGGATGGGGATTATGATGTTTAGTAAAGCTGGTTAAAATAAGTGTCATACAGTAGTACTTCACTGTTCATAGCCTTATCCCTAGAACTTGGCCACAGTTTAAATCAAAGAAGCATTTAGAAATAAATATTTATGCTCTAAGCAGTCAAGGACATTGTATACTGTTGCTGGCTAATGCCAAAACAAGTACAATAGCTAAGTTTACCCAGACCCTTTAGTCCCAATGCGTCCCAAAGGGTTTGAACTGTTCCTCCAAGCACCAAGACTGAGAGTGACTTTCCTCCAAGTTTCTGGTTCATCTCATCAACTTGCTTGCTTATCTAAATAATCATTTGTCCGCAGCTGCAGGCAATCAGCGTTTTGTGCATACAGTGTAGATTCCCAAGCCAAATTACGAGATAATGAAAATACATGTAATTACATGTTGGTATGCTAGTCTAAATATAATTTACACTCGGGAAAAGGGAAAGTAGGCAAGATAGTAACAGGTGAATAAGAAAACAAAGAAATGCACTTTAGTAATTTTTTCCAATCTTGTTTTTCAGCAAAATAGGTATACTCATTTATGCTGTGTTTACTTAAATGTTTATTTGTGAATTAGAAAGTTCAGCTCTGTTTGTGGAAGTACTGAACAGCCTGCAATTGCTCTAGTGTTTAAGTGAACATTTGGGGAGAAAAGTCAAATTGGCCCATTGTGATAGCTGATACATTTTCATATCAATGTACAATTCTGATTACTTTCCTTTGAATTTAATATAAACAGCTGCACAGAAATACTTTCTCAAACATTTTGTTGTTGTTGTTGTTGTTGTTTGCTGCTATTTATCCCTTGAAAAGATTTGGATCATGTTTGCTTTGCGCGTCAGAGATACCTGCCTTTTGGCCACCATCCACAGCTTATGGATGTGTACCTGTCTCCTATCCAGTGACTTTGGATGAAATCAGATTTTGGATGAGATGTGGTTTGGTAGACTCAGAGAGTCTCTCATGGCTCTGAATGTTATTTTGTGTAAATCCTTCTTTAGTTTCTCTTGAGCAGTTTTTAAATGCAATATTATTTCAAGCTTTCACAAATTATTTTATTGCTGAACAACAGACAACAACATTTCCTGAAAAAGATGTTTCAAGTTAAAATGTGTGCTCATTCCTAATACCTTGATCTGTCAATCCTCCTGTGAGTAAATTTGAATTATTTTAGTCTATAATTTCTGTTAAAATTTGGAATTCAGCAGTTTGTAATGCTTGGATCTTAAAAGAGATTTGTTACCATGAAGAACTATTAGTGAAATATTTTCCCAAAGATCCCTTTTTTATATCATAAGACAGATGATTTTCAGGATCAAACACACATTGTTTTCAGGAGGTAGCTAACACAAAGTCATATATGTAGTCGATATAATGAAACATTATTTTGTTTTTAGTTTGGGGTATGAGAATTTCACATTCATTTAATTTCTTCTTTTCTTGTGCTTTTTCTTACATAATATTTTTTTGAAAATCTATTTGAAGAATTCAATTTGCAGTCACGTTACCTACAGGAACTATATATGGTAACTTTTTCAGTTTTTACATTTTTTCCTTAAAATTGTTTTCTGAATTTTGTTAAAATTGTTCCATGAAATCAGTTATAATGTGGAGCCTTATTCTATGAGTACCTTGAATAATTCAGATGCACTGAACTCTAATTGCTCTCAAATTTGTATTTTTTTTATTTTATTTTTTTTGAAATGGTAATTCTGTAAATTTTAGAGTAATATGCTGCATTTCTTACTGACCTTTGCATTTATGTCATTAAATACGTTTTCAGTGACTAATATTTCTCTGTGACTTAAAGAATCATCAAACTTAATACAATTCATCAATGTGTGAATACAGGATAAGATTCTGTTCCTGCCCTTATTTACTACTTAAGATACCTGGAGCTGTATTAAAAGCCTTCATTTCACTATATGTTTCCCTGAAGCATGCAGACAGCCACAAAATAGATGTCCACAGGCATAATTGCAAGGATGAAGGTGGAGAGACAGATGAGACCATAGAGTAGGATAAGATGGGAACAAGGCTAGAGTTTATGACTTCCCTAAGAGGTTGCTGTCATGGACACTTTATTACCAGGAACCTCGAGAACATCAGAAGCAGTGGTCTTAAAACCTAGCTTTCATTCCTGTTATGCTGAGTAACAGCTCACCAAGTGCTAGTAAAATCTCCATCACTGATTATCTTTAGCAGGATATTCCTGCATATTACTGACTGATAAGCTAAAACTCCACCAAAGTTGCTGGACTTTCAAGAGGAATTACTTCCTCATTAAGCAGTGATGTTAGGTGATCCTTTAGCCTCTTGTGAGCATAGAGAAAAGAAAGGAAAACTGTTTCATTGTGGATATTCCTTCAACTCTTCAGAGCCTGTTCCCTTCTGTCCTCAAGCTGACTGAAAATCCATTAAAATGCAAAAGGATGTGCAGATAATGAACAACCCTGGGCTTCATGGAGGAATTTTGGGGTGAGATATGTTAAGACTAGACTTTAGCTGTTAGCCTCACTAATCAGCATAGTCCCTTTGGTCCCTTTGGACCTGAGAGGCAATTTTTTTTTTTTTTTTAATTGGATCATCAATATGCACATAGCTGTCTTGAATGGTGGAAACATCCCTGCTGTACACACCCAGTGGGGACAAAGCTAGCCAGGGTAGCAGGCTCTGTGCTATAGCCTCAGGTAAGAGCATCACTCTTGCTCACCTTTTTGTGCATGTGCTCCTGGGGCTGCTGTGGCTGGTCTTCAGCAGGGAGTAAACTTACTTCACATGAAAATCTTAAAAGCCAGATAGGAAAACATAGCTTTCATAAAACTCCTATGTGATCAGTAGAAAACTATACTCAGAGAGAACTTAGTAGTGGTTCACTGTCAGGAATGGAAGGATGCATGCACAGGGATCCAACTAGTTCTGATTTTCAGTACTTTTGTTAATGACCTAGATGATGGAAAAAAGTGGTTGCTTATTAAACCTGAAGACCATACCATGCTGGAAGTGCTGTAAGGATGCTGGAGAATAGGAGCAGGAATTCAAGGCCATGTTAACGATTTGGGAAAATTATCGTAATTACATTGTTTTTATGGAGGTCAACATCCACTTTTCATTCTGTTAAAGCTCATTTTTATTGTTAAACTCACAATTTTATTTTCATTCAGATAATTTATTGGAGTTTTTCATACTTTCAGAACAAAATAGAAACATGCACTGTTCTGGAACCCTGAAATAACTGTGGAATTTTAGGCAAAAGTCGTAAGTATTTTATGAATTGAGACTTCAAATTATTTTCATAGTCTTTGATAATTTCACATTCCAAGCCAAAATGAGACCCTTTAGACTACATTTGTAAGAGTATATGAAGATAAATGGCATAAATTCAGCCTCACACCTTACTGCCTTAGCACATATAAATATTAGTATTAATGTGAGTATAAATACTCATACAAAGGAGTGCTGTATAGCATCATTAAAATATATAAACTCATAAACCTGATTAATGTGGAAGTAATGTGGGTTAACTTTAGCAACTTGACAAACCTTTGGCCTGTGCATTTTTTTTGTACTGTGCTGTTCTCAGAAACAGGGTTTTCAAAAAATAATTGCCCTAAGTAGTGTGAATTGCTACCCTGAAAATAAACACAGAGACCCTCAGTGGATCCTTGGTGCCTCCATTTTCATTAGGAACTTTAACATTTATCTCTTTGTTTTATGCCTGTTACAAAGAATTATAGTCCCCCTGGAGACATTGGATTAGGGATTATAAAATCAATGTGGTGTAAAACCGTTGTTCCAGCACTTTCAAGCCATCACCACAGAATGGGAAAAGGCCAGCTGGACCCTGACCCACCGGGTGGGACAACATTGCCCAGCTGAATGATCTCTTTAGGAACGGCTAGCTCGACAGCCTGTGTAAAGCTAGATAAGCAGAGATATTAGTGTTCGCTGAGATATAAATAATTATTCAGCTCACCAAGCAAGGTAGCACTGCACCCTGCAGGACCTAAATCAGACAGCTCAATATGAGCCAAAATGCACTGGATTCAATGCCAGATTATTCAGCTTAATTAACACTCCAGACTTGACCAAGATAGTTGACTTTCCTTTAAACAAGTAACTAGAACTGGAGGCATCTGGAAGGATTACATTCTTACAAGGTCTTATATTCATATTTATACAAATATATTATTTTTATGTGATGAAAGCATTAATTTTAAATCTAGTGACTATTTCTATACATGTTGTGTTTAAGAGATGACTTGAAAGACTGGTTCAAAAAATCCTGCTCACCCACAAAAAAAAGTGTCTGATAAAATCTTTTTTAGGGAAAAAAATAGCATTGCTTTAATGAAGCAGATTATACAGCACAGTGCATCTTTTCTATTCAGCTCTGAAAAGGGACAAACATGGTAAACCACCCTATGGACAACCATACTTTTATAGTCTTTGTCTTAATGTGCATAACATAACAAACATGTTTAGTTATTTTGAATGATTTAAATAAACATACGTTTATCCAAACCAATAAAAAACCTCCAATTTCTCTGAAAACCATTTGATATGTCTGTGAATATTTATTGACCTTTACTTAAATACAAAATGTTGATTCAAGTATCATGAATTAATTTTGTTATTAATTACTAAAATCAACATAAACCCAGGAGCAAAATGAAAATCGCTTTCCAAAAAACTCAACAGTTGGCTGACTTCTTCGGCCTCTGCCTTATACATGGCCTGGGAAGAAAGCAGTGCAATGCATGCATTCATGTTGTCACCACTGCATGTTGTTGTATTAAACGTGAGAGACAAAAAGTAGAGCATATGCTGTTTCAATATCAAAATAATTTTCTTGTAAAGATGGTTTCCTATTGTTTACATATTTAATTATAAATTTACATATTTAATTACATAGATGTTATTTTACTAACCAGTAGAGTTCTCAGAGAAACAGACATGAATGTTATTGTTATTACATTTGAGAGGTGATGCAGTAAGAATCTAAACATTGCATGTGTTTCTTGATGAAAATTCTGTCTTCAATAAGAGTAACAAGAAAGTGGCACTGGTGTGATAACTCTCCTACAACTAGCAGCTCATTTTTCGTGCTTTCCAGTCTAGTTTAAATCAAAAGGCAACTCCTGCAAAAATAACCTATTTTTTCTGTTATTTTATGTCGGCAATTTTTCCTCCAAAAATCTGTAGGTTCAGAACAGACATGAAAAAGAACGTTCTGACTTTAAGCTTAGACTGTGAAAAGGCAACCCAAGCAGGACAGAAGAGTGTCAATGCTCCTATTGTAAGTGACCAGCCAAAGCCTGGCCACAGCTTGTGATGGCTTTCTCACACAAACATTTTCACTTCAAAAATTAATGCATTAAAAGCAAAGAGATTAAGTAGCTGGCATGGGAAGTGACTCATCTCATGCTGTCACTCCTGTCCTCTGCCTAAACCCCAGGCACATGCTCCCATCACACTCATTAGAGGGGAGAAAGTGACCTGGTCCCTTGCCTGTCCTTGAGACAACTGCTAATCTCTGGGGAAGGACTTGAAAGCCACAAGTGGCAGCTAAATACCAGGCTTCTAACTGAACCTTTGAAAATACCCTGTACATTTTTCTTTCACAAAACAGTGATGCACATGTTTTCTGCTTTCCACAGCCTGCCTTTCTTCACAGTGATTTACAAGACCAGTGAAGCATAGTCCTTTTACTCAGTGTATCTTAAAATTAATGAATTAGAATATGTTCTCTTTATAAAGAAAAAAATATAATTTTTATCTAGTAACCTAAAATACACCTAAGTTTCCCTGAGAACTTCATCCCTGACTGTAATAAATTAGAGTGTATTAGCTTGTAATTACAATAAAATAATTGAGGTCTCCTTTGTGGTGAATTCAAATTTCTTACTTTAAATCCAAACTTCCGTCTTCAGATCTAACTCTGTTAACACTTATTGACCCTGGAGGAGATCTGTAGTGTACATTTTGAGACAGCCTGGGGAAAATCAAAGCCTTAAGTGAAGTACCATGAAGTATAGGATTGTACCGTGAAGTATAGGATAGTTGCGTCCAAAGGTCATCATAAGATTTAGACCTGAAACAATATAATTCTGTTTAAAAACCTCATTTCTAATCAAGGCAGATAGTGTGGTGTTAAGGGCTTGGATTTATATTTCAGAAGTATCATTGGTATCCCTTACTTTCCCCAGTGAGTTTCCTCAGGCACCAAACATACAGCATGTCCCCAGCTGGTGAGGAAAGTTGAACTCACATGTCCTACTTTCCAGGAGGAAACCTTAAGCACTAAGAATAATTAGGGCCTAAGGTATTTTACAGTGAAACAACACCTTCTCTTCTGGAATGATTCAGCTCCAGAAGAACACAAAACTGAAAAAGTGTGCAGACCAATATAACCTCTCTTTTAACACATTAACAAGGAGAGTGTATCATGTCTTCATGGCTTTACAACCTCCAGCCTGAGTCCCACCTCATTCCAGCAGGTTGGAATAAGGACAGGAGGTCAATCTAGTCTTACTTTCCACATCAATTCCCCATCTTCCACAAAAAAACACTTCTTTTTGTGATTGTAATACTTAGATTATTAGTTTGAAAAACAACTCTTCCTTATCTCACCTTTTTTTACCCTGAGAGCTGAAGGCCAGGTGGATAAGAACCTGTAATTTAAGGAAGGACACAGAAGAGAAGCTAACAGTCCTGCTAAAGAGTCAATAGCTTGAATCTCTCCTGTGAACATGCAGGGTGCTGAAATCCATTGTACAGCTCCTTAATATTTTAGATAAAGATTTCTAAAGGAGTTTTAGTTAAAGAACATAATGGGCTTTGAATTGAGACTTTGTCCAATATGCTGACGTGCTGCATGGACAGTCTCATAGAGAACCCATTTTCCACATGCACGTACATGGCATCCAGCTTGCATTTACCCCCTGTTTTCATTTTCCTTTTATTTTTCATTCTCTTGGGTTTTTTCAACTTGAAACTAACAATCTTTAAAGGGACAGGACAAAGAAATCTTTGAGATGCGACATTAAGAAAAAAGAAAAAAAAAAAAAAAAACTTATATAAAAATGTCCCAGAAGTTAACTCTAATTTAGACTCTTTTCCCTCCTGCAATTCTCATTTTTTCGGCCTATAATGTTTAAATTACCAATGTTCAATAAAAAAAACTATGTGCATCCTCATAGTAGTAACGAACTTACGCAATGTTCATATAACGTGCCAACATGTCCCATGACTGACACTGTAAGCCAATATCCATCTGCAATGGAAAATTTGGATTTCTGATTTGTTACTGTATTTTTAAATAAGGGAAAAAATAATGTTGGGGACTCCTACTTACACATTATTTTATAGCTTTATTAATATTAGCTATACAGTGTGTTGAAAAAGAATATGAACAGTGACTCACAGTGAAAAATTTTCTTATCCAAATCCCTCAGTTCTGAGGTTCTAAGAAAAACAAATATTTGGTAACACATTGAGTCTGTGATACAGTCTACCCTCTAAAAGGGAAGACAAACAGCTGCTGAGAAAGATAAAAGAAAATGGTAATTGACAAACAGAGGGACTCCAACATAAAATGCAGCTAACAAAAATTGCTCCTGTTTCTGAAAGTCACACACAGACTGCTAAATTGTCAAAATGTACATAATTTAAGACCTCCACCAGACAGTTATCATATTGCTAAGCATTGCTAAGCTTTATAGAAAATGCCACCTTGAATATCAGAAATTCATTCTGCAAAACAGAAAAACTGTTGATGAAGGATGTATGGGGTTTCAGTCCCTGAAACTTCTTATGACTGCCAGGCAGGAATGAATGACAAGAATGTACCTCATGTGCATAGAGCTAACAAGTAAAATTTTAGAGGAAAAAGAGGAGTATAAACTAATTCATGAAGTCTAGCATAGCTTAATCAAAAGAACCATTTTTAATTGAACAGCCAGACATAACCAAAAGAGCCATGGCATCTTTTAGCAAATAAACCCCATCTCTGTATTAAGAATCTTGCTGTTCCCGAGAGGACTGCTTCGGTGTGCAGAGAGCATGGGCACCAAAACAACCTTGCGTACCGTCAGCTAGGGAGTTCCAGACACCTAGAGATGGGCAAGAGCAGGGATGGGCATGAGTTGCAGTCAGGCCAGAAGACCTGTTATGTTTGTTGGACCCCAGGCTGCCCTCCTGCCCCAGACCTTTGATTTCCACTGACCACATGGTCGCGGGGAAGGAAAGCCTTGATGTCTGGTGAGATGAGGGGAGTATCAGTGTTCATCTCTTATCTTTGCAATAGAACAGAGAACTGCAGAGAGGACTCCTTTCCATTTGACATCTTCTGAAGAAATAAAATGGTTGTGAAGCTCTGTGAGTTTGTGTGGGGCACTAGCAGGCAGACACTAACACTGTATGAGAAGCTTTTCCCTGGGGCAACCAATATGGATATCATACATGCTGGTGGGCACATGGCAGCCCATCCCATGGAGAGGTCAAGCTATGCCATTCCCTGCCTGTGAGAGCCTCTGCAGTGCCTTCAGCTGCATCCTACGTACAGCAATACCATCTGATGGAATGAAATCCTCAAGGAATGGAAATGTTTACATCCTTGGCATGGTGGTGATCAAGGAAAACCATACCTTTGTCTGAAAGGGAAAGACAAAGAAGGCCTTACCAGCCTACCTTTTTGAATGGAAGGATGAACACACTTCACTTTTACCAGTAATATGATTATTCCCAGCAGGGGACAGTATGTGCTAAAATACAGCAGCATGTGCCTAACTATACAATTACACCCACACATCCCTGTCACCCACTCTTTGCAATTTTCATCTGAGAAGACAAGAGGAGCTTAAATACAGCATCTTTTGGTTCTGGGTGCAAAACCTCTTGCACAGTCCATCTCCTTAGGACCCAAGTTTTTTCCATGTGCAAACGCAGCCCCAGTTGAACCCTAATATACACTACAATTTCAAATGCATCCTTGTCTTACTGCATCAATAGGGCATGCAGTGATCATGTGAATCCTGGAGGCTGGACATTGCTACCAGAGATGAAATATCACAGACAAAACAAGTTTTGTAAGTGAAGAATATACCCTTCATAAATGAATTTACCCTTCATAAAAAGGAGCAGTGGAAACAGCCTGAAAGAAGTTGGTGTTAGGATGTAACTGTGATACGTCAGACAGGAAAAAAGAAAAGCAAAGGAAAGAAGGAATGTATGACTAATACAAAATGTAAATATGCATAAGTGGTGAGATAAAATTATATTTATTTTTTTATTCACTGTTCTACTACAGAAACATTTCTAATTTGAGAAGAACTAATATTTATTAAAATAGGAAAACTATTTATATATACTTACATTGCTTCAGTCATACTGCTATACCAGCTTCTTAGCTTGTATCTGTGTTCTAGGATATATTGTAGACTTTAATATAATCTGCCTCTTCTGGAGAGTCAGATGTTCATGTTCTGCAGGGTCTCCTTGGATCATGCCTATTTCTGATTTAACATGAACCACAACTTCACTGAACGTGATGAAAATATTTAGCTATGCAAAGCTACACACTGGTGAGGTTACGCACTGGTAAACTTTCTAGGTTTGGGCCAAGACTGGATCCAAACCCATATCAGCTGTGAAAACTTGAAAATATAATTTACTGACTATGTAAAACTAATATTATAAGTGTCACTAAAGATGTATTTAGTGAAGCAGATATGGGATAGATTTTGCATTTCTTTATGAGGCAGATGCAAGAGTTGTTGGTGCTGCTTCTGGACAAGTTAAGCGTCTGCACATCTTTCTTTCAGGGTCCAAGACTGACTGTGAAAGGGCAGTCAGATTACTCTTTTCTCCCCCTGCTGATAAGCTAATACTAGTAACTGTCTTCAAAGGTGAGAATGTATGCTAGGGAATGTTAAGAATATTTGGTTTATCTATGCTTCTGAAGCCAGACTTCTATGCATGAAAAAGGTTAGAGCCTACCAAAATTACTGTTTCAAGGGCGTTCAACACAGGTTGTCTACTTCACAAGTAGGACAGCAAAAGCACTTTGACATTAGGTTCAAATGCCAACAACAGCAAGCTTCAGATTTCAAATTTGTTTGTATGATTTATAAGAGGCAACAGATAGGATAGAAGAGAGTCCTCAGTGAAAAATCCGCCAATGAAAACTAAAAGTGAAAATACTTCCGTATCCCAGCCCACAGGCTGAGTCTCTCTCTCTCATCCAAATTATGCTTTTTATTTCTTCATAGCTGGACACAATAATGGTAGTGGGGTCCTTGCATCCACCAGAACATAAGATCCAAGATCAGGATCCTGCTATACACATCTATACATAAAAAAAAGATTAAAATATACTTCCATAAATCCCATGTCCCATATACTTCCATAAATATGATACTCTCATTTGAAATGCGGTAGCTTATTTGAAATGTGGTGGCTGACCCCATATGTTTGTTCCTAGAGGGCTGAAAAGCAAAACTAATTTCCTTGAAACATATTTTTAAGCCTTCATGAAAGAGTTATTCTGAGGAAAAAATGCTTTTCTCACCAAGGAAAACTTAGCAGGCCTGTTCCTGGGCCTTCAGCTGCTTGGCTATTTGGGTTTCATTTTATTTTGGAGATGTACCTTGCAGACATTCTAGGACTAGATATGGGCCAGAGACCAAGGAAAAGAACAGTCCTGTGTGTTTGACCTAAGCAAAAGGAGCTCAAAAGCATTCAAGCAAACACATGGATTCAAACTCAAAAGTCCAATAAATGCTTGGTAGGGCAAATCTGGAAACCAAGCCAGCTCATTAATCACTAGAGGTTCATCACCACAGAAACTTTTGTGACTGTTTTTCTGGAAAATGTTTCAGTATTTCTTTTCACAACAAGTGTTTTCCAAAATAATACAACATAATCTTGTTACTTAATACATTCAGAAGATCCTAGTTGAATACCTGCAGACCATGGATTTTCAGTTGAATATAGTAATTTTTTTATCTTGGTTTTCTAGAAAAATCAAAGTTTGTAGACCTGTAATCTAAGCACACTTTTCCCAAACACCATACATTTGTTATAAATTCTGTACTGTTGAATCAGTGGGAACTTTTGCACAAACACAGGCATGCAGTGGATCATCCTACTGCCAGCAAGACCTAGAGCCACCTTTGCATTTTGTATCTGGAAGGTAACAACCAAAATGAGCACTTCAGGAATATCAGTTTGACACTTCAAAATTGTGTTTGTCACAATTTTTTTGAGACTGAAGTAATGCAAAAGAGCACAGTAAATGCAACCTCCATCCTACACCCTCACCACATACGTACAGTTGCTTGAGTATGAAACTCCAGCAAATAATCTGACAACACAAACATGAATTCTTTAAATGCTTAAAATATCCTGATTACAACAGTATTAAATGTGTCCCTTTACTTGGGAACTCTGGTCGTGACAGCAACTAAAATTACTCTAAACCTCATCTCTTTTTCAGACAGAATTTCCTAGCTCCTGCTGTGTGGCATCTACCACTAATCTGACATGCCAGAACAGTTGCAGAACAAAGAGGAAACCATTGTAAATGTATTTATTTTTTAAATCTGCATAAAATGAGTATTTCAGGGATGCACTATTCAACCTCTGACTGCAAAGTTTAGTCACCCCTAATCAGTCTTCAGTGTAGAGTTTTATCAGCAAATGCAGAAAGAAGTAGTATAATTTCATAACTGCATCTGGAGGCAATAAAGAGCGGGTCTGTCCGTATGAGGAAGTCACAACAAAATATGTCAGGGCATAAATTTCAAACACAATAACTGCTATGCTCTAAGTCTCTCTGTAGATGCTCTGCAACGCTAAGACTTCGGGGGTTTATTCCAGTTTAGCTTAATCCATTTTCACAGTGGACTCCTGCAGAGGAATTAGTGTCCACAGAGAGAACTATTTCTTAAAGGTATTCTGAGATATTTTCCAACTAGACAAGCACTAATTGTTAATATATTTTAAAATATATATTTCCCCATAGTAATAAAATAACAAACCTGAGTACTTTTTCAGAGGAAATTAGAGTTCCTCAGAGACTAAATCACCCCCATCTGCTGTTTTGCATCCCATGTTGTATGGCAGCCTCTCCTACTTACACATGCTAAAACAGTGCATGAACAAAGAGAAACTCTGGCACATGCATACATTTTCAAAATTTACATAAAATTAGAATTTCCAGAATGCATAATGTGCCAGCCATCTCAAAGTATTGTTAGTCTGACTTGTCTTTGAACTGGGTTGGTACAGTATCGATTATATATAAAAAAGGCTGTTACTTTCCCTGTAGTACAGGCTGTATTGCAGCAAATGTCACTAAAATATAAAAAAAAAAATGTGTCAGACTGCTCATATAAAGTGGCATGCAGAAAGCATACATGTTCCTTTTTTTTCTTTTTTTCTTTTTCTCTCTCGGTTGGTTTTTTTTTTGTTGTTTTTTTTTACTTAGGAATTAATTTCTTCATCAAGGTTTTGGTGGCTTTCCATGCCTGAAAAAGGTAAAAGTGTAAGCAACCAGACATTTCCTGAAACTGAGTTACCTGCCTAACAGATCAGAAAGTCTTAGGTGTCGTCCATCAAGATGGGCATCAGCCAGTGAATCACATCACTTCTAGCTGGGACCTTTCAGATACAAATATTGTGATGCTAATGTGAGTGTTACTTAGTGTCAGAATCTTAGCTTCATTTTCAATATCTAGAAATTTGATCCACAGTCTGAGTTGCTTCAGGTCTGCCCTAATGAATGTTACTGGCATATCACATCTTTATTGATGTTATTTTTAAGACAGATATGTGAGAAGAGGGACTACACAGAGACAGCATTTCCCTCCATTAAGAGTGCAGCAAGCCAGCCCAAACAGTATCTTGTCTGCTGAGGGTATGATGTGAGATTTATTATGAAACTTTTCTCTGTCTTTCAACCTTAAACATTATCAAACTACCATAGTTTTAGTGATTTTTTTTTTAGAACACACACTGAGGGAAAACAACTTATTAATGCAGTGAAAATTGTTTGAAAAATATTAATTTTAATGATATTATTAGCAAAAGGAAAATTTAGTTGTGGAAAAATTGCCCCAGCACGTATTAAAAGGGTACCCTAACATTTTTTAGAATGCTTAGAACAATGAAATACGGCACATCAGCAGTATATATAACTGTTTCCCAAAAGAATCTTATTCTTTGTTGAATATTTTCTTGCTCTAAATTTTGCCAAAAATTCTAATTCCTCTCTTGATATTCCATTTTTGTTCTATTAAGAATATGAATATGACTAATAGTTGTTTCATGTAACAGTTTTTAGGGTACAAAAATGCCATTGAATAGAAATTAATAGAAAAAAAATAAAATCAAGACTTCCTGGTTCTATTTAAAATATTCCCACTACACTTATTGGGGGAGAATAAATTTCAGGTGCTAGGTGTTAATCAGGCAAGAGTAAATTAATGGAGGGTCTCACAGCATCTCCTTATTTGTGAGCTGAACATTTGTGTTACTGATATTTAGTGACTCTTACTAAGCAGAGTTTGAAGACAGCTGAGAGAGGTTTCAACAGCTTCCATCTGTTCTGAGGAATTTCTTTGCCTTTATCTTGTTCTTCAGTTCTGTATAATAGTAGATCTAACCATTTATTGGGTTTTTCTGATGGGAAATAAGTTCCTGGTAGACATAAAGTAGATGTTTATTTCAGTTTTGTCCACATAATGATACTGTAGATTCACATCCTGGTCTTGCTGCCATAAATGCCCATCTTTGAAGTTGCTGGAAAAGCTTGCAGACATTATGCAGACATGTTGCCTTTGTCCTTACCAAGTAACTTCTAAAATCAGCATACTTTCACTATATTTATCTTTCAAACATGAAAAGATTTGAAGTTTAAGAATTATTTTGGTTTTGATTGGTTTCTTACTTTTGCATTGACACACTTTTGTTTTAGTGAAAAGGACTCATACAATCAAAGAAATTGAAGTTCTGGGGAATCTTCTGGTAGTCTTTTCTTTTTTTTTTTTTCCTAGTACCAGCCTAAGTGAAAATACACATTTTTCTAGAGATGCTCTATGAATAAACAGGATATGTAATGAGCAGCCATTAGACAGGATTTCCTCTGTCATGTGGAAACCTCCATATCTCACCAAGGAAATAACCACTTCTGAGTCTTTCCTTGAATCCGTGTTTATCATATTTTGTGGCAATTTTCATGTCCCTTCTATTCACATATATTACTGTTTCACCTGTACATACTGCACTTACATTTTGTGGTATAGTTTTTATTTTGTTGCATTATGACTTCATATACATTCTGAAGCCTTTTGGATGCAGAGAATATGTCATGGTAAAGTTCCTAATAGCCTAATTAAGACAATCATCTAATGTGAAGAAGCCTATCAAATAGGAAAAAAATCCCAAAACCAACACCATGCATCTACTTTTATTTTCCTTGCCTAAAATACCCTAGAGACAAATGGAAACTCAGGCTTGGTTAATGGTATCAAATGTGTGATGGCAACTACCTAAATACTGATGGAATAATACACTTTGTAGCCATAAACTGGTTTTAGACAAGTAGTTTTCCATAACATACAATTCTATTTTATTTTTGTACACCATTCTTCATTAAGTCCTAGCTACAGTGATCAAGAAATTCGATAAGGAATAATTTCAGTATTTTTATTCAGTCTAAAGCAGCACAATTTACACACAAAACTGTGGAAATAATGTAGCATTTTGGCATGAGCTTCAGATGGTGTTTCCACACAGAAAATAACAACCATAAAGGATCCATGAGTTACCCACTTCAAGAAATTTTATCTGTCTTTTGACCCACTGCCATTTCAAAGGCAGAAAATAGGTCTGAGTTGCAAATACTGCACTTGAAACTGTATTTCTTCTTATCTTGGGAACAGAGATATACTTTTCCACCATATCTAAATTTGTTTTACACAGTACTATATTGAGTTTTACTTACAGAGAGCAGCACAATGCTAAACTAAACATCTGACTTGATAAAAACTGGAATTACCTTCCAAGCCACACCCCATGAGCTGTATTTCTAAGTTAAAGACCATATTTTAAGTACTTTGATGCCTGGTGAAATGCTCCTGAAATAGGTGAAACCTGTGTTAGAGAATCCAAGACTACTTGAACACAGCGTGAGAACAGCACTACAAACCTGTCTTTAGGGTCTTGCAAACTCTGAGGTTGCTGCCTGAGAGGCCACAACAAGGAGCACTTAATGTAGTTTCTAAAGACAGCAGGGAGTAAATAAAGGCAAGTCCCAAGCAGCCAAAGATGAATGATAACAAGTTTTCTGAAAGGTCACAGCAAGTCACCTTCCTGAGGAGGAAACACCTACATTACATAGGGGAAATCCTAAAGAGGTATTGAATTGTGTTCTCTGTCACACACGCAGCACCTAAAACTAAAAACCACAAGATTGAGACAAACAAACCGTGCAGCTATACCTGAAGTACTTTGGACTTATCAGGATATAAGAAAGAAATTAATAAATTATGATTTTTAGAATTTTTTTGAGGTATTTTTATCCATGATGATAGAATTTGGCTGTGGATTGTCTGTGTCCCAAATATGGGTGACAGTTTTGGTCCAGCAGATGTGGGAGAGCATCCCTTTTCAGCACTGGCATGTGGCTTTGGGAAACTTTTGACTACTTTCTGTATGGCTTGGAGATAGAATAAAAAAGTCTAGTTGGCTCCATGGAGAATGAGCTCATGCAAAATTGCAAGACAGTTTCAGAGCTGGAAATGTTCACAAACGTCACAGCAACACTCAGCTGATCCCTCTGGAATGAAGCTGGCTCTTACCACAATTACTTACTCCGGACATGTAGGATCTGAACAGGTTCCATCTTGCTCCACTAATTTTCTCACACTCCCAAATACTTTCTACTTGCCCTGCAAGGACACACTTAATGTTGGCCCAGTACTATTAGGTCACACAATCCATCTCAAGCCGAGAAGATTTCCCAGCCTGGCAGGTTTTGGCAGATGCACAGAGCTTCTTCCTAGCCAGAGAAAGTCCAGAGCACATGAAGAAAGCCAGTAAATGCAGCTGGACTCATCTGTCTTGGACAAATAACACAGTGCTGGTAGTCTCTTTAGCTGTTTTACCTGAGTTTTAGTACAACCTGAAGCACTGGTTGCCCATTATTTCAGAGATGGGAAGCCATTACTTCTCCAGTATGCTTTTGTGTGGAATTAATTATACTGTCTTTTAAAAGACTGGAAAATGGCTAAACTGCCCTATAACGCCTTCAAGGAGAGAAGGACTCAAGTGCAGAAACAGATTATTGGTTTGCCAAGGTAAATGCAGTGAATTGGTGCCAGAAATATTGGACTGGAAGATGAAAGTTTCAGAGGTTCCACAGAATCGAAAGGCCAGTTGAAGCCTGAGGGATGAAGAAAGGAGGCACTGCAGTTGTGACAAAGCCTGCAAGTATTTGTTGTTTCTGAAATGAGTGCTGGGCTGTGTGAGTAAGAGCAGAAATACAGAATTGGCCATCAGGCATCTCCTCAGCCTGCAGCCACTATCTGCCTGAAGCAGTGCTGTGTCATCACACTGTGATAGTTCGTGACTGCAAAATTAGTGGGTCTGCAAAGAGTTTAAAGTATAAGCAGAACCCTAGTCCCAGAATAACTCTCAGGATGTCAAAACCATCAAGATACCTGAGATCTGTGAGATCCTCTCCTCCCAACCACCACAACTGACTCTTCCTTGCTATTTCAGTCCCCAGTGTTTTCTGATTAAAATCAAAATGCTGACTGTGTAGCACTTCCTAGTTCTCCAACATGGGTGCAAATATTTTTTTTTTTGTGGTTTTGTGGTTTGTTTTTTTTTGTTTTTTTGGTCTCAGTTGGGACAAGAGCTGGATGCATGCGATCTGTCTTGGACTCTTGTATGGATAGGGAAGATGGGTACCTCCTAGGGTACCGATGGGTCGCATCCCACACAGAGACAATCAGAGAAGGGAGGCCCAAGACATGCCATTCAGGGTTGATTTTCAGGCATGGATATAACTAGTCTTTCAACACACACTGGATTAAACCAGCCCATTGTATTACCACATATAAACATTTTTTACTCTCACTTTATAATAAATGTAGGGGTGGTTGTAATATTGACTTGAAATAAGGAATTACCATCTTTAAAAGACTGAGGAAGACTGACCTAGAACACAAAGAGGTTATTAATGCTTTTGAAAATATACCACCTGAGCTTGAGTCAATAGGTAGTGAGGCAATTAATAAAGAGCAAGACTAACAATATATTTGTATTCTCTTTGTGCACAAAATGTAACTGAATAGACATAAAATCCATCCTGCTATTGTCTTTCTCTTCTTGTGTCTGTGATGGAAAGGAGATGAATGTATTTAAGAGCAGTTTCCTATACACTGTAGTCTTGTACAGTATCCCATTAACATTACAGAATAGGACTGGTACTGCAATGAATTATTAAGACAAGAAGCTCTATACAAACTTCACTCAGTAGGATATGTGACTTGACTGTCCTACAAATTCACCAACTTTCCACAGAAATAAAATACAAATTATGGCCACTCCAGTAAATTCACTCTCTAGGAAAGCTGGAATCCTAAAGGTTTTTAAAAAAACGATTTCAAGGAAATAAAAATACTTTTCATTAAGACCTTCTATTTAGATTTAAATGCTTAGTTTATAATGTTAATTGCAGTAAAACTTTTACCTTTCTCTATAATATTGTAGGGGCACATGCTGACAGCTGGTTTTAGAGTGAATTGCTGCTGGAAAGGCAGGTTGCCTTTTCCTCACATTCCCAGCTTCATGTTTCCCTCCTCTCTTCATAATGGAGTATCTTTCTGTGCAATCAGTTGAGTTCAGTTAGCAAATTATTTATTTTTCCAGGTAGACCCTGGTATGAGTGACAATTGATTTTACATCTGAGTAGATGGGTGCAAACCAAATCAAGTTTGTAAAATCAACTTGTATTCCAAGGTAGGTTATTAGCTCAGGCACATTTAGTTACCCTCTTCCAAGCCAGCATTGTATTCCAGCACAGATCCATATATGTTTGTACATGCTTTGAGTGGTCCACTCCCAAGCAAGTTTTAAAGTTGTTTTAGAGTACCAAACATTAACTCTAGGAGTTTTATGCCAAAATAAACACCAAATCAAACAGAAGTAAACCTTCCTGATAGCCATTCTGTACAGTACTGTTCAAACAGCTGGAACACCTACTGCTGTGAGTCCCAGTACTGAAAGCCTGGGAGGAAAAACATAAATGAATTGCAGTATGTTTCACAAGGGTACAAGTGATGAAAGTTGCCATAGTTGCTCAATGCTTTCATGTTTAGAGGATCTTAGTGCTTAATTCCTTCTTTACTGAAAAGGCAGCTGTTGATGGAAAAATGTTGGGATGCGTGAACAAAGTCATTCTGAGCTGTTCTGAATGGGTTTTTGAATTTGGTCTGATACATTGAGCAGTCATTTGTCTATATTTAAAGTTTATAATTTCAAAAATGTTGTCAAATGCTGTATACATGCAAGTATGCACTTTTTTTTTTTTTTGTCTGTGAAGCAACACAAATTGTTGGGGACAAAAATAAGCATAGAGAGGAATCATGTCCCTGAGCAAAAAAATTTCCAAGCTACAAGTGCTACAAGTGGCTCAACCACAGATTATATGAAGACCTGCTTGATGAACTGTGAATTTTCTGCATATAAACACACACCTAATCTTCCATCAACCTCTTTTCTCTGTAATTCCCACTCCATAAACCTCATTTTGCATGCTTAAAGGTGATGACAAAGAAAAGAAAATATTTTAGAATCTCTGTGAGGCAGGATTACTGAGTGGGTTAAACTCAGTCCCTTTGAATGGGAATTTATTGATTCTCACTATTACATAAAGAAAAGAATGATGGACAATTCACTTACTCACTTTGTCTACTCTCTTCTCTGGTGTGGTGAACTGAAAAGAACTGGAGGTAATGGTTGTGAGATTGTGAAAGGAATATATGAGACCTCTGAAAACTGCATTATTTACCATACCATCAATTCTTAGTTTCATCTTACGTTCTTACCTTTATTGTTGGCAGCTTTAAGTGCCATTTTAAAATTTGCTATTTTAAATTCATAATTTGAATAAATTCACAAAAGGAAATTATCGACTCCCTTTACAAGGTCAAAAGCAATTTTTTTTTTCACTGACAACTCAGCCTGACCGTATTGGACATTTAAAATTCAATTTGTGTTATTTTTGCCAAATCTAGTACATAAGCATTAGCAATAATGATTTGGAAGCCACATTTAGCTGGTTGAGCTGTTGTTCCTAATGTGACCATAACTATAGCATCTAAGTGCAGTACTGATAGCCTTGTTAAAGATTCATGCAGTGCCTGGGACACAGCTCTATTCTATAGCTACATCAGTGCTGCTGGACTGACAAATATAGCATTGTTTTTCTCACTGTAGTGTGACTCACAAAAACCTCTCACCATAACAAGATAATATTTGTATTAAATAAGTTTTCTGAGCACAGCAGCATGGGACAATAATTTGGGAAATAAAAATAACAATAAATTAAAAACTAGCATTTAAAAAACTATCTATAAATCTCATTCTCATTTAGATAATTTTGGACTTAGCAGCAAATGTGATATCTAATATCAACCTGCTTTTCAAACAGTGATGCAGATTTCAATTTATGCTATCGTGTCTGTCCAAACTTTAATAATTCAAGAATTTTGCAATTACTATTTGCTACATAAACTAATTTGTTTCTAACTTTATACAAGTCAACATCTTAAATCTTGGAAAAGCTATTGATATGCACAGGTGGGAGAGCAGCACATCTGTGGATCCTTCTGTGCAGACACTGCAGGTGCAAATTCTGTGCTACGTCATGACCCACGGTGCCCTCTTGACCATGACGTGACTTCAGCACACGAGACATTGCAGCTACTATTTCTAAAAGCAGATCCTGTGTCCATCAAGGATATCTGACCCATATTCTGTTTCAGCTGAGCACCCCAAATCACAAGGCACATTCAAAAATGTGCCAAATGTTATGCCTCTTTCCTGACATTTCACTTGCGAGCTGCCCTATCACTTCTTCCCACTGGGCAGCTTAAAGTCATGTCTTGACAGCTTGCTGGAAGACCTTGTGCTGCAGCAGATCTAAGCTGCCACCGAAGTTTAAGAAACTAAAGAAATACTTCTGACCAAGTAGATTTTGGCTTCCTATTCTGCTGGATTTTTCTCTGTTGCCTCCTGTGCAACAGTAAGGAAAGACATGAGGAGTACAAATGACATTCAGTCCAAACTACATGTCCTGTGTGTCCAGAACTCTTTTTAACCCTGAGAGGCAGATTCTGCTGCATTCAGAGTTCTTCCATCTTCTGAGATGTTTCAAGCTCTCGTTGCTAGTAATGCACGTGAAAAACAAAGGAAATAAACTGTGAGATATGCTAGGCTATACACTTGAGGATGTAAGGCTGGGCTTTGGAGAGAGGGAAGTCATAATAATAAAGACATCAAACAGCACACCAATCTTCCTCATGTCCCCAGCTGCAGCTGTGGAAGGCAGAGGCTGAGGCCGTAGTGCTGTCTTCCCCATGCCATGCCACCGCCACCAGCTGTGTTTCCCACCACACCACACCTGAGCTACTCCAGCTGTGTGCAGGATCCAGTCTGAACCACCACCACCACCACCACAGCCACCCCTGGCTGATCTTCATGCCTCCTTCTGGCCCTTCAGCAGTGACCTCTTCTGCTGCTGCCTTTCCCCTGGAGCTGGTGCCAGGGGCTGTGTGTGGTGTGCGCCAGCAGGCAGCAGTGGTGCTGCCAAGAACTCACAGAACACTCTCCCACATGGCCAAAGAAGTGCTGTAAGGTCATGGATGTGGGAAAAGGGCATCATGGGCCGTGCAGAAGCGGATCAGGCACGTAGTCTGACTCTGTATTCAGTGTAGCAACAGCGCACGGGTCTTAATCGTTATAACTTAATTTTTCATTTTTATTCTTTGAGAAATAAGACTCTGAAACTAACATTATATTTGGGGTTGGTTCACAATGGTTTATCTCACACAGTGCAGTCCCATTTGGACTGGAAAAAATGTAGCCTCATAGCAGTTAAGCTGGTAATAAACTACAATCTTAAAGTATTTTTCCCAATTAAAAATAAAATCTATACTTTTTTAAACAAATAAAAACGTCTTACAACTTTACATCCTAATTATAGTTTTAAAGTGCCAAATTCTTTGAAAAATCTTTACAAGCCAGCTAAAGGGAGAGTGGAAAACAGTTTTATCATAATTATACAATTGAAAAGTTTTACAATAAAGAAGTTGTTAAGAATTTCCGTTTGTCTGAAGCGCCTTGTACATTTCTTTACAGTGTTTTAATTGCACAATCAAAAGAAAACACCTGTTTGAAATTAGCATACATCCAAATAAGGAACAAAGACATGCATTTTTGACAATGAGAATAATTAACCACTGGAACAGACTATCAAAGGATACAAAGCATTCTCATTCACTCTCCTTAAATCAAGAGTAGGTCTGTTTTTAAAAGACACTGTCTCTTATTCTGGGATTGTTTATTTGAAGTTCCATGATCCGCTATGCAAGAGATCATAATAATGATGGTAATTTTTTGTTAGAGATGTCAGAGAATATTTTGGCTTCTGGGACAGTCACATAGCACATCCCTGGACTCTGGCTCCTGTCAGCTGCCATCATCCTGCAATCCCTCTTTCCTGAAAATGAAACAGTCAGCAAGTTTTAGAGATATTTATCCCTATTTGGTCTGGAGCTTTCACACTGCCCCAGTACAACCTTCCACCTTGAAACCTCTTCACTTGTTAGAATGAAAATTATACAATAGTTGCTCTGAAAGTATTTTGCAAAAGGGGAAAAAAAAATCATCTATTAAATTAAAATCAAAGCCCAATTCATAAGTGTTTTAAGCATCTTTCATTGACTTCACTATCCTTACCTTTAAAAATACAGCTTTTACTTCCTAGACTTGAATATTTGGACCTTGGTGTGCCAAGACGTGTTCAGGCCCTGAATTAAATGTGGTCCTAAACATGAACAGCTTACATATATGCTGCAAAGCAGTGAACCAAATTCCACTCCAATTTACTACTTTTATACCCTAAATATTTCTTATCCCTTCTGGTCTGGCTGGGGGTGCAGACCACACCTGCTTGTCACTTAAATAACTAGGGGATGTGCCTGCACTCCATAAAGGACAGAGCCTCAGGGTTTGCCACCTAAATCCAGCCTACCTTTGTCATATCCTCTAGGCTCTGCAGGAGGATAGATCCTCAACAGGACAGCTATTGCTGCCCTAAGTAGTACTTATAAGCCAGGTAGGGCTTTCTGCTAGGAAATCCACCCAGGTACAGTAGGATTATGCTGTGATGGTTCTTTTCTGCTGTTTCTCTGTTTTGTCTTTTGCTTTCCTCTCAATTATTTGATCTGCTCCTTGTAAACAGAGTGGATCTTGTGAGTGAAGCAGTGATTCACAGCCATCTTGACCACAGTGACCACAAAGAAATTGAGTTTCAAAACTGTTGATGGGAGGAAAAGAAGCAAAAATTCAGCTTCTGGACATGAGGAGGGCAGATTTCACGTTGTTCTGGGAATTAGTAAATATAGTCCCCTGAAAAAAATGCTTTTGCAGGTGTTGAAATCCATTTGTGCTGGTCACTTTTTAAACATCACTTATTTAGGGCACAGAAACAGGCAATTCCTAAATGCTGGAAGTCATGCAGGTGAGGCAGAAGGTCAGCTCAGCTGAACAGGATTCTTCTCTTGGAAATAAGGCAAGTTAGGAGGGTGTATGCCTAGTGGAAGAAAGGTCAGGTAACATGGGACAAATACACAGATACTGTTTGCCACTGCAGGGACAAAATTCATATAGCCAAAACTCAACTGGAGTTGAAGCTGCCAGAACTGTGGGGGACAATAAAACCAAATATTTTTTTAAAAAAATTTATTAATGGCAATTGGTGTGCAATTAACACTGACAATTACAGGAAGAGGATGGTCACCTCACAAACAGGGACATGGACAAGGCAGAGGTGTTTAACATGTGCTTTACCTCAGTCCTCAACATGGATGATGAGCCAAGAGATCTCAGTGCCCTGAGCTGGACGACCATGGCTGAGAGAATGATCAGCTCTCAGTCAATCATGAAAATGTGCAGGATCTGCTTCTCCAGCTGGATCCCTATAAATCTATGGGGCATGACAGGATTTATCCAAAATCCTTCAAAGAGCTGCTGATGTCATTGTAAAACCTCTCTTGATAATTTTTGAGCAGTCCTGAGAATCTGGAGAGGTCTTGGCTGACTGGAACCCTGCAAACACTGTCCCGATTTTCAAGGATTACAGGTCTGTCAGTCTCACTTCAGCACTTTGCAAAGTTATGGAGAAGATTATTCAGGGAGATATTGAAAAAAATGTGAAAGACAATGCAGTCTAATGTCAAAAGCTGGCACATCTTCATGAGAGGAAAGTCCTGCTTATCAAACCTGATTTCATTTTATGACAAGGAAACCCACCCAGGAAGCCAGGTGATGTAATCCCTTGGGATTTCAGCAC
>NC_031773.1:24649034-24727503 GCF_001522545.3 Parus major | reverse complement strand
GGCAAGGGAGGGGATTGTCCTGCTCTGCTCTGAGCTGGGGCAGCCTCACCTCCAGTGCTGGGGGCAGTTCTGGGTGCCACAATAAAAGAAGGATATGAAACTATTAGAGAGCATCCAAAAGAGAACAAAAAGGAAGGTGAAGGATCTTGAGGAGAAGCCTTTTGAGCAGTGGCTGAAGTGGAAACTGAGGGGAAAAACTCATCACAGTTACAAATTCCTCCTGAGGGGAAGAGGAGGGGCAGGCATTGATCTCTTCTTTGTGGTGCCCAGTGACAGCACCTGAGGGAACGGCCTGAAGTTGTGCCAGGGGAGGTTTAGGTTGGATATTAGAAAAAGGGTGGTTGGGCAACAGGTTCCCCAGGGGAGTGGTCACAGCATCAGAGTCTGTCAGAGTTCAAGATACCTTTGGGCAATTCTCTCAGATACATGATATGACTCTTGGGCATGTCCTGTGGTGAGCTGAGAGTTGGACTCAATGATCCTTGTGGGTCCCTTCAACCTTAGCTCATTCTGTCATTCTGTGAAATCATAGCTCAGTGGAGGTTTCTGCTGCACCTAGGCTTCAGGCAAGCCCCTCAGAAAATGTCCCTGTCCTATCCATCATTTTATTTATTGTTTTTAATTT
Source organism: Parus major (assembly GCF_001522545.3). Taxonomy (NCBI): domain Eukaryota; kingdom Metazoa; phylum Chordata; class Aves; order Passeriformes; family Paridae; genus Parus; species Parus major. Next base: position 24,726,878 of record NC_031773.1, on the reverse strand, counting down.
CCACCCATTAACAAGAGATGAATATGCAGCTCCAGCCAGAAGCATTTTGATACGGGAAGATATTCATGCCGAAAGATACAGTCTTCATAATACAGAGCACAAGTAATAATAGCAAGGAGTTAATAAGGTATGACAAAAATGGTTTATCACTGTAGCATATAACAAAAACTGTCGCCAAACTTTCTGAAAGCCTCTTAGACTGCAATCTGTTAGACCTTCCAGTCACTCTCAGGTAACATAAACCTGCTCCACAGGTTGTGTCTTAGGCATGTGCATTTTAAGTAAGATTTTTTTTTTTTAAATCTCTGCTGTCTAATCCCAAGATTTTTACTAGAAAGATTTTCCAATATGAACTTGAGTCAATCTGCTAAGCAGCACTATGAAATTTTCATCAATTTGAAACTGCATTTGTGGCATTGCAAAATGACATAGTGAAACTTAAATTTTGCACTTTTTAAAAATTTGTATAAAATCATTAAGATTTTATGAACAAATGTAAGTGAAGAATTTGTCTAAAGTTCATGTATTTCAGATTCAATGGAATAATTTGCTTGGCTTGACTTTATCCACCCACCTTCCGTTCTTCACCATTACCCATTGAACTATTTCTCTGTTTCCTCCAACCAGATGTAGGCTCATTGTGCCATCCTTTGTGCAAACCAAGGACTGCTTTCCCACCTCAGTAGTTCAGAGTAGCCCATCCCAGGGAGGGCTCGCTGATCAAACTTGGCAGTGTGCTCAGCCACCTCTGCCCATCAGGAGAGCAGCCTTGTGCTGACCCAGATTGTGAGCAGACCAAGCCTCCCCTTGCCTGCAAGGCACTGATTAGACACACCTGCATCTCTGCACAGCTGCAGGAGACTCCATGCCAGGAGGGGAAATTCTAGTGTGATTAATAAACAGCTTTGTCTGGACTGCCAGACATGAGGAAAAGTATTGCAGATGCAGCAAGGTAGGTTTTTTGAAGGGGAATTGCAATTTTAAATGTTGCAGTTAGACAGGTTTTCCCTGAAGACTCTAGCAACTGTAGGAGTGTATCTCTAGAAGATAAACCATTCCATAGGTGTTCCAGGGTCAGGAGTTTGAATTCTCTGCTTTTGTAGTCACTTCTGTCTAGACTGACCACAGCAGAGCTCTATCTGCCTGACTGCCAGCACCAGTTTATCTTGCTGCTGTCCAATTTCAATCATTTGTTTACCACTAATGTAATGGTAGTTTGTACTATGGTATGGTTTTATTTGTATATAAGTAAATTATCTGCCATATATTTGCATTAATATGTCTTTGTACTAAACTGAAGTAAAAGAAAAAAAACCAAAACCCAAATGCAGTCTTCATCATGTGAAATTGAGTGGGATAGCTTGTGGAATATGAACATTTTAAAGGATGTAGGTATTAAAGAATAGGTAACATGCAAAAAAGGGGAGATTTCCTGGACCCTTAGTTTGGGGAGGTTTACTTGAACCTTAGTATTTAATTTGTCTGTCAGGAAGGCAAGACCTCTGTGCCCAACCAGATTGTCAACATTCTGTTAGGGGGACTCCTCACTGAGCAGTTCTGCTGGACCAGAGGGTGATTTGAGTGACTTAGTCAGGTAAACACCCAACAACATAAGGGAGACCCCTCAGCAAGTCTTTCCACTTTATGACCCCTCAGTGGGTCTTCCTCTTTATTTGAGTATAACCCACTGCCAGCAGCTGTACAGTGCTCATGAAGGACTCACGCTAACGGAGTAACGTCCTTAATTAATGTAAAATTGTGACAGGTTAAGGTTCGAGGACTGCCAGTGATAGTAGCTGACTGCAAAAATGTATTCAAAGCAATACACATAAAAGGTCCAATGAAGTTATTTAGCATGGGTAGGGATGCCAATAGGTATCCCTATAAGGATGAAGAGAGGTTAAGCCCATGGACTGATCTCAGCAGTTGCAATGGAGTCTTTCCTAACTTTCCCCCCTATTCTCAACTTACTTATATTTCTTTATGTTTAGTGGAGCTTGAGTGACTTTATTAATAAATTCTTTGTTTACTGATGGGTGTAAAATTCTCTCACTTCACTTTTAAAGATGCAGTCAAAAAGAGTACAGTGTGCATACCCAGTGAAGGTGGTCATACCTTGGAGGTGGGTAATTTTGGGATAAAGTTAAAAGTCTTTGTGTGTTAAGATTACAATTAGGGTATAATCTAAAGAGTGATTTTTGCCACAGTTGTTGGCTCAACAGCAAGACATTCTCCTATCTCCCCTGGTTGGCAGGTGTTATGCGGCTTCTCAGCTGCAAAATACCTCCCTGTGAGGATTCCAACAGAGTCTGGTCAGTGGCTCTCTCCATTCTGCACCACCCTCCATTCCATTCCACCCCCCTTAGAAGATGCTATGGTTGCAGTTTGTGGTGTGGGGAATCATCAGGGAATAGAATTTGAATATGCCAACTTCATTCCATCCAGGGACCAGCAACTGTATGTTATAATTTCTATACCATTATAATTTACATTAGGATATGAATAAAACTTGGTTTCTTCAAATTGTATCCCCAGCCATCTTTCACCAACTGGGCATCTGAAAGGGAAGTTGTCTTAATTATAATTGTGATGCCAGACAAGAGGCAAATAAGGTCAAGAAAGAGACATGATAAGTATTGAAATCTGGATGGAAAATTTTGTTACTAATTTAATTTAGATTACCATTAAACTTTCTTTCAAAATACTGTCTCTTCTCATGCACTGAGAGCTCTGGGTTGCACTCCCAGCTGATGGACACCTGAGCTGTCCATTGCTTCAAGCCCTGTGGACTGCAAAGAAAACCTGCCTACAACAATGTGAGTATCTCATGGTACAAACATGAAAATTGTGATATCTAGTGCATAGCAGAAAATGTCACTTTGTATCCACGCAATTGAAAAAAGTTCAGCATTGGTTTATTAAAAGTACAATTAATGAGATTGCAGTTGTCATTAATCTAATTTAAAATCAATTTTTATTGAATGTATAAATTCTTGACGTTTTCAGAATTAAAAGGAAAGTACATAGCAAGTCATGCTATTACTTTATGCTGTATCAGACAACACACTTTATAAAAAACACCATGTTTGCTTCTCACTTGATATGTTTATGTTAAAGGATGATGTACAGCTGCAGGTGTAAGTCTGTTCAGATCAGTTAGTCTAAAAGGTCACAGCTGCAGTTGATCGTGTTGAGTTTCTTACACTGTATGTCTTCCAATGTTTGATAATTTCAAAATAATAACAATTCATTTAAACATTTCTTTATACCAAATTATATATCAGGTAATGAATAGCACAGTGAATTGCTGTACATGCAGTTTACCATGCACACTAAGCATAAGATTGAAGGCAAGGACACAGATAGTTCAAGTGGTTGCTAATGGCCACATGAATGGGTGTATGTGAAATGCACAGAGCCGAGTCCCAGCAAAGCAGGCTGTGAGCACACCATCCAAACACTGCCTTTACAGCAGCCTGCCCACCTCACCTGCAAGGTTAACAGAGGAATTGCCTCTGTCCCCAGGAACAAAGCCTTTATTAACTGGCTTTCTAATACTGATGATTTTTTTGTTGTTGTTGCTAAAATACAAGGTAGGAAAATAAAAAGACTTGTCTGTGTTTGTGCTCTTGTCTGGAGTGCAGCATGGCTTAAAGAATAGTGGTTAATCACAAACTCAACCTGAACTTATAAAAAGATAATTTTCCCATTTATAAATCTCTTGTCTACTATGGAACAGTGCAGGCACATGCCTGCATGTTTACTTCCTTGCTTTCTTCCTCTCTTTTTCTGCTATTTTTATCTTCCATTCTTTCCTCTACTCTATAAGCTTTATTAGTAATTCTGCCATAATTCTACAAAAATGCTGCATTATACAGAGGGATTAGACACTAAAATTATGTCACAGTTTTTTATAAAACTGCTTGATAAACCAGTAATTTATCAAGCAGTATTTCCCTTTCACACCTAATCTTATAAAGCTCTTATAAAAGCCTTACTTCTGTCTTCCTAAACATGAAATTAAGATGGGTACAGGCCAAGACTTGTGATTGCTGAGACTTTTTCCATAGGCCTTGCTTAGTGTGCCTAACTGCCCCAAGACCATTCAACAGCCAAGACTGTTCAAGGAGGTGTGAAACCTACACAAGAGGCCTCCTGCTCTTGTCCTTTATCAGTCAGGGATCTTGGTCCATTCATAGCACAGAGGGACAGACAGGTACGTAGCTTGTATGAATAAATAAGGAGTTTCTGAGGAGCTTAATCAGAATTTTCCTCCAAGCCAATCATTGTTTTTTGTTTTTAAAGCATTCAGGCTACTCCTAATTGTCCATGGTTTCCCTAGAAGCAGAAAGGATTCCTCCCTAATAAAGGGGACTTACTTAATAAGGTAACTTATGTCTTTTCCTCAGATGTTCTCATTTCCCCTTCAGAAACACTGGAAAATCTGCAGTATGGAGCTGCCTTCTGTCCTTCAGTGGAGAAGGTAGTGCCAGGAGCACAAGCAGCTAGCAGCCCCTGAAAGATCACTGGTAGAGAGGATCAGAAATTTCCACAGAGATACAGCTTGTGTGGTGGTTTAAATGAGCCCGTGTGCTCTATGATCTCCCTGTCATCACATATATTCAAGACATGCTCCTGCCCTGTAGTCCTTAGGAATCTAAATGTCCTCCTGCAGCCATGTATGCTACTAGAAAATCAGAGAAGCTCCTACATGGCTCTGAACTATACCAGACAACACAGGGATTGTGGGAGCTTCACTATTTTCAGATAGTTTTATATTTCTGCACTAATAAGCACTGTCTGACACATACTCTTGTTTTCTCCTGACACACATAGCTTCATGTCATTGGGGACTGACCTGCATAAACAGGCATGAGGCAGGTTTGTGGCTCCAGCCTGAGGCTGTCCCCCTGGAGGGTTAGAACATCCTGAGAAGGAGGCTGTGTTTCTAGTCCTCAGAGCAATGCTCTAATCTTGAATCACTGAATATTAAGGTCAAGGGCAAGATATGCTCCACTATAATTCCATTAAGTGGCAGATGATAAGTTACAAAAAGAAGTTAGTATGTATTTTAATTTTTATACTTTATAAAGTATATATACTTTATATTTGTGTTGTCTGTCCAACCTACTCAGAACTTAGTAAACTTTCACATCTCTAGAGAAAACTTTCCAATTAGACATTCTGTTTACTATTTCTTTTCCATTCTTCTATGTAATCTAGTTCTCACCTTCCCATTCCTTTTTCCTAGAGCCACCCATATACACATGAACACACATATCTCATGTACCACAAAATCACACATATCACACTTGTTAAATAGCTCAGCTCACCTGGTTCATACCTACTCTGAACTCAGAAATTATCTGTTCCCTTCAGTCTCCTTATATTTTTGACAAATACTGTCCTCACTCAGGCATGTGTAGTTTTGGTCAAAAAATCTCCCTTGACACCTACCTGAATTCTGAATCCCCAGCAGCATCAAGACCTCCTAGATCAGAAAGACATTCTGAGTCCTGTCATTATAGCTCTAGGTCTCCTTTGCAAACAGTGGTCTCAGAAGAGTCTTAGCAAGCTCAGCTGGGAGTCACAAAAGGACATGATTTCCTGAAGTGGAGCTGTGCTGGGATTTAAGCACCTTTATAGGTCTAAGAGACAAATTCACAGTTCATGGTTAGAACAGTTCTCCACTCCTGATTCATGAGGCACTGATGTATAAATTTACTGATGTAAATTTATAGTCTAAGGAAGAAGTGGACCTCACTGAGGAGATGTAAAGGTCTTGGTATTGGTTTTGTATTTTATCTAAATAGAATTTCACATAAGATGCATGAGTTATTCTTGGAACAAAGTTTATATCAAAATATACCTTCAATCTATGGCTTAAGGGGTTAAATGTTCTCTTTCTCTTGTCCCAAAACTCTAGGTTTGTTTTCTGCAGAATATCCTGTTCCTGAAGGCAGCTGTTTAGGTGCTTCAGTGCACAAGAGGGCTGCAGAATATGGAACCTGACCTGAAAAAAGCATGTCCTTGCCCAGCAGTAACTGGCAGGGCAAGGGTGTAAGACCTAACTCTGCCATCAGGGGTTTTTATCAGAAAAATTTGACAGTTCCATATTTAACACATTGTCTGTTTTGAGTCTCATTCATATGTTCAATGACTAGAGATTTCAGGTGTTTTATTCAGGGGTGTATATATTATTTGGCATATAAAATTTAGTATAGTGACTCAGAACATCATCATATTAACCTTCCTTTAGGGATCTAGTTCATACTCTGTCCTCTTTATTTTTTAATTTCCAATATTAACTAGGCCTTTGAAGGCTGTATCTTGTTTCAGAGCCTATCCTCTGTTGAGCCAAAAGTCACTGATGGATAAGAACCAGCAAGCAATTAGCAACAACAAGTCATTAATGATGTAGCTTGTTCTGACTACCTCCTAGCAAGATATCTGAATGCAGAAATTCTTCTCTTCTGCCCTGAATTTATATTTAAGCCAATTCAACAGATTAGACATGCCACAATATGAAAATTAATTTATTTGTTACATGTGTAGCTTGGATAATAGCCATGGGACATACCTGCCATGGTATGGAGTGTAGATACACCTCATATACCTTGCAATAATGCAAGGAAGCCTTTTAAAATTATATTATTTTTGATCACTATATTGTACCAGAGTCAAACCCTTTGTGACCACAGGATTACCCTACCATCTAGGATCGCACCTTCTTTCTGTAAGAAATAACTAGAATCTACTAGAAATTAAAGTATTAACTAGAAATATGTTACTGCTGTCTTGTAGGCAAGCAAAATATGAATCATTGCAAGAGTACAACACACCACTTACTCCCTGAAGTAAGAAAAACCCAATACTTTGCCAATGTTATAAAGGTGTTTCTTCTATACTAGAAACAAAAGTAAGAAGATTTTTAAAAGATTGCTTATCAAATGATAAATAAAAGAAGATAAAATTACTTGCTTTGTTGTTTTAAGCACATACATATTTTAAAGTTAGGGCACCTGTGCTCACAGATCAGTCTTGAGTCCTGTTTTGCAATCATAAGGTACGATATGCTGATTAAATATTTTAAATATAGAACATAAAATCCCAATCCAAATCTGAGAAATGCTAACAGTATTCCACTTGTGTGTAGATGAAATATGCTTATCCTAACACTCAAATATTTACCCTAAATTCCAACTCTGAATGACTGTGCGTGTTAAAATGGCAAACCCAGATATTTAACCTGTTGAATACAGGAATACAGCTGTTTAAAGCACACTTTCTGTAGAGATTGAAGTAATTTAGCTAAATGTTAGCTGATATTTAGGAATTGTTTAAAATATGACACATATTAAAAGCCCACTAATTTTTCATGATTGTCTGTATTAATAGATCCTCTCTATTTATCCCTTGCAATTTTTTTGCTGGTCACATTGACTCTACTGAGCGCTATGTAACATTTTTCTGTTGTCCAGAGACTGATTCAATTAATTGACTTTCCTCCACCCATGGTCCTGGGTCCATCAATCATCTCTAACCCTTTTCTTGCTCTTTAATCAGCTGAGCTGAGCCTTTGACAATGAACCAAATATTATGGGCTGAAATGCATAAGAAACAAAATTTTCACCTTGCAGATTACATACAGACAACTACCACACAAATGTATGGCTCTACTATGGTTCAAGGATGTCTCTGCTTCTGTGAGAAGGAGCAAATGGATCCTTAAAATGCACACTGCTTAGAAACCCCAAGATTCAATAGAAAAACACAACCAGGCTTTTCTACTTCCATGGTGACTGAACCATTGAGCTCTGCTTAAAACAGGGTATGTGTCCAAGACATTTAAAGTTCTTTAGCTGTCTCAGGTGCTTAGGGATTTAGACTGTGTTAGATTAACACCTCTCTTAAAAATGGACAAGTTCTGGGAAAACTCCTCTGTGATGGGAGCATCAAATGAGTCTCCAGCCTCAAATGGTAAAAAAAAATATCTATTGTTATGTGCAGAGAACCATTTTAAGTTTTATTCAGCTGAGAAAGTAGGAAACCATCTATGTACAGCGGTATTGCCAAACACCGGTGAGCACAGTCCTCATAATAATACTCCTCATAATAATAATACTCCTCCTCATAATAATACTCCTCCTCATAATAATACTACGCCAACAGTACATTCTGCTGGATGAAAGACCGAGGTTTGGTAAATCTGAAGATATTCAAACATGGGTTTGAATCCTGTGACTTAGTTTGTAGAGATCTTACCTAACCAGTCAGGAACCTGGACTTTGGTCCTTGCTCTGAAGTTTATGAATTTTGCTTTAAAAAGCTATGTGGTAATCTAATGATTGTTGGGGCTTTTAACTGCTGACTGAATCTAAAGATTTTACTTTCTGCCATGGTTGTTTTAATTGTAAGACTGAAATGTGTCCAATGTCTTTGATTTCTCTCACTTGAGGAATCTGGCATTGTGAGACTTTCAGCAGGACAGGTACAGGATGTTTTCTTCACTTTTTATACCTCTGTCTGAGGACCTTGATTCTGTCAGGATATATTAGGTGTTATTTCAGAGTTTTCACCATACTATTAAGTAAAGCAATACCTGATGTCTCTATCCCAGTGAAGCTGAAAATCTGATCCACTTAGACCAGGGACTTGTCACACTGCAGGAGGTAAACCACCAGAAGTACGGTAATGTTGTGCTTTTTCGAGATGTATAAACATCATGAAAAGGATAGGTTCTTTCAGCATTTGTTGTCTCCAAATAAAGGAAGGTCTGCAATCATTACTTTGGACTTACACTGATTTAACTTCAATCCTGCTTTAAGTCTAAGCCTAAGCTTTTTATTGGATTCATCTCCTAATGCCTATTGAATTAATTTCTTTATCTCAGTGAATATTTTCCTCATATATACCTTTGAACATCTGGACACAGCCCTTGGGGTAGCTCCTTAATACCTCTAGTCCATCACTATAACTCATTCATGGATTGCTGCCAGAAGTCTTCAAGGTATCCAGTCAAACACCTATTAGCAATAGATCACACACCTACTTGCTCACCCCACTGAATGCACTGCTAAATGAAAATGTTCCAAAGTTTTACATTCCTGCAGAACAGGAATGCCAAGGTGCCTCCTGTAACAGTTATATCATTCTGAAATATGTGAATAAGTTTTACATAGACTTTAAAACATTTATTCCAGAGCTAAGCTAACAACTAAATAATTCTACTATTACATAACCAGTCAGATATGCAACCAAGACTTTCAGTTATGGTATTTCACAGTGGTAGTAAGGACAGTGAAACAAACAGAGCTTTAAAACAACTTTTTTACCTTCTTAATTTCTATGGCTTCAGAGACATTATGCAGTCTTGGTGCTTCTTTTAATATCCTACCTGTGATAGCATCTCTGAACGTCCTCTGGGAAACGGCTGAAGCGCATCATAACCTGTCCATTCTTTTCCTTCTGGACAAAATTTGGGCTTGATCTTGTGTGGGACACCTGCAGTGTGGGACACCATGCAGCAAAGCTGCCCATGTGTCTACCCCACAGAACTGCTGCACAGGGTCAATTTGGGCTCTCCTGAGGGCAGATTCTGACTGCCCTGCAGTCTTTTCTGCCTTACCCAAACCAGACAAAACAGCCTCCCTGAACCGCAGGGTCATGCTCAGTGCTCTCTCTCGGTGTTTTTTTAGCTCTAGGTTGCAAGCCATAGGGAAAAAAGCAGTAAATCTAATTCAGACATGCTCCACACAGTTATAGCATTCCTTTGTAACATTTATTTAATGCTTTGTAGGTATGCTCAAGCAATTCTGACGAAAAATGTCACTTAAAGGCTTTGCCCAGAATAACAGTTCAGTGAAATTCTCAGTCACGTTACTCAGTCCTCATTTGCAAAACCCAAAAAATTTTTGTGCATGTGTGTGATCAGTAAGAGGCCTGTGGCTGTGACCTTCAATCTTTACAGGGTGGAAACAGCACATCTATTCTGCTACACAGTTATATCCTGGAAGTTACATGACGTTATTGAAGTCAAAGCCTTACACTTTTCAAACAGGGGTACTGCTGAAGCTCAGTCAAAATAATGAAATAAAAATTTGGAAAAATGCATTAAACTGTCAACAGATGCATTGCTTAGAGCATTGGCTAATTACACTAGCAGATTATCAACTGCAATGTCAGCACCAAAATACTGACTTAGGTTTTATATTGTTCCTTGTGTTGTTATGTACCACACAGAATCTTAGGAAAAAACTTCCCAGAAAAATACGAAGCTTTGATGCAAAAGAAATTAAAGCAAGTAAATGGTGGGCTTAAGTACTATGGAGACATGAAACATTGCTTCTTCATATCCTACTAAGAAGCAACAGCTGTACTTCATTTTAACTTGACGTGCTTCAGAACTCATCTTAATATAGGTATTTAATGATCCAAACATAATGGTCCTGCATAGTTTAATTACTTATATGAAGGTTCAACTTCATATGTGATCTCTTAGTAAAAGATGCTGCTGTGGAAATCTTGCTTTGGTTCTAGCAAAGAATAAACTCTTTAACAGTGAAAATGCTGTGGTGGAATTGGAGGTTATTGACCATGGATCCTGAGCACAGTTGACAGTCTGTTATTCCTTCTTGACAGACTCCTTGTTTCGTCTTCCTTCATGGTATAGCCAATACAAGGAGAACAGGTAGAGTGCAAGGCAGACCATCAAATCATAGTGGTAGAGTGTTGCAGCAAATAGAAGAAACAAGAAGAAATAAAATATTTTGAAAGCAATATGTTTTAGACCTGGAGACTCACTAGGTAACTTAAGTGCTTCACTCTTCTGGTTAGAAATATCTGCAGAATCAGGAGTGTATTTGCTTTCTTTCTGTGAGTCATTAAGCCAGTTTAGTGTTTTCCCTTCGGTTATTAAATGGTCAGCTTGAGAGTCTGTTCTTCCATTTTCTTTGGTAGGCTTACTAATGAAAGCCTCTGGCCTCCATGACTTCTCTTGCTGGACCTCCGCTTGATTGAAAAATTGACCTGTATTCCTTCCTCTTCCTTCTCCAAAAATTGCTGTGTCTGAAGTGGAAGGTACTTCTTCTTTCTCAGCTTCAGGAGAGCAGCTTTTTTTAATACATGTAATTTCATCTGTTAGATTTAAATTGTACCCTGACTCAGCAGCTACCTTCTCAATGACTTTGGATTCAAAGTATCTATGCAGGTGCTCCCTGCCTCTTTCCACAGTGGGCCCTTCTGAAGATGCCACTGAAGAGCTTTTATAACTGTAAGTAGGCACAGTATTTGTACCAGAAGGTGGCATTTTTGTTTCAGCTTTAGAACATAAACAGGAAAGTGTATCACCATGGCTTTCTTCCCTGTAGAGCTCTTCTGCTTTCTCAAGGAATAGATGCTTCTGAGTGCTCAGGGGGCTTTCAGGTACTTCTGAACATAAACCCTCCTGCAAATCTTTCTCTCCTGTAGCAGAAGCTTTTAGTGCTTCTCCTACAGGTAGAATATTATCTGGTTGTGCTCTGGCACATTTTTCCCTGCTATTGCATACAGGCGTCATTTCTCCTTGCAGTGTTTCATGTACGTATGCATTATAAATACCTAAAACTGATTCCTTTTCAAATTCAGTGTCATATAATACACCCACTGTGTTGAGTTGACAAAGAGCATAATGTGAACCATCATTTCTCCCTTCACGTGTATCAAATGCTGTTTCCTTTTCCTCTGTGGGCCTGTCACTTAGTGCAGTCTCTCGAGGTAGCTTAACAATTACTGCTTTTTCACTGCCAGGCATTTTTTCTGGAGCACTTTCTGATGTTGTTTTAATTATATAAGCTGTACCTGCCTCTGTTTTCTCTGTAATAACCTGCTCAGAGACAGAAGACTTTTCACAACTCTCTGCCTCCTGGCAGGCAAACAATTCCTTTGTGGAAGTCACGGTTTGTGGTTCCATGCTCCCCCTCGCACTCCACAGAGCCTCACTCCCCTTTTCTTGCCACCTCTGCTCTGCAAAGTTTGCTTCACTTTCTTTTCCAATTGGTCTCGCTTTATTTGAGTCATCTGACTTCTCTCTGTCTTTTAACCTCCTGAATCCTCTGAGCTCCTGAGTGTTCTCAGGTCGCCTTTCATCCACGCTGGTGGCCCTGGGTGCCTGCTTGTTGTTCTCAGCTGGCAGAGGTGCTGAGTTCAGGGCTTTGGCATTCCCGTGTGACTTGAAAGGCTTGTATGCTTCCTCCTCACCAATTGATGCCAAGTCTGCCACTTCAACGACTTTCTTCTGCTTCCCTAAATCAGTGTTCTTTTCTGATATTTCACCAACTCCTTTTTTTTGTGTGGAATCTGTTGAGACACCAGCACGTTCAAAAGTGCTGGCATATAAATCTCCTCTTAAATGTACCTGATCTTTGCTTTCAATCATCTTGATTTTTCCTTCATTTCTGTCAGCATCTGACAACAATGAATCCAAAGTCTGGTGAGACATTTGTGGTGTTCGGTGCTCCAGAGCTGGATTAGCGTTTCCGTCCAGTGTCCTTGCTATGCATGCATTTAATTGCACGGATTCATCATGCTCTGGCAAAATGGTTTCTGGTCTCGTTTCACAGGCCCCTTTTGAGGTACCAGCAGCATCCTCACTGATGAATAACCTCTCCATCATCTTATTTCCCGAGGCATTATCTATTTCACCTTTTGAAATATCTGTGTGCCTCTCTCCTTGTTGGCTTGAGCCAGTAGCCATAAAATTGATAGCCTCATTCTGCTTTGTCAGAGGAAAATGTTTTGCCAATAAAAGGCTTTCACTGGTACCAGTATGTTCCAAAGACCGCCCATAGCTGTTTACTGAGCCAGCAGTGACCTCCTTCCCTGTTAGCTGATTATTATAATCTCTCACAGAATACTTAGCTTTATCTTTTAGTTCTTCTCCTATCGCATGTGAAGAGTTTTCAGATGAGGCTCTGATAGGCACAGGGTGCAAGTCACCGCTTCTTTCTATACAGGTTAGCTTTTTCACCAATCTTTCAGTTTCACTTAGAAAATTAATTGGTTCTGTTGTGTATAAATTCCTTTCATCTCTGGAAGAGGTACCTCTAGCTCCTGTGAAGTGCTGATTTAACTGAAACAATAGAATAGAAAAGAATGATCAAAAAGTGCTTTGCAAAAATATGCCAAATGAAGGAGGCAGGATTTCATTATAGAAAGTTTTGTTTTCAGTAACAAAGCTTTTATGGAAACATGTTTCAAACCATTTGCAAAATTTGCATTGCATGTATTTTTTAACATAGGTAATGAGCTTTATGGTGGTGCTGAAAGGAGCAGGAAATAAAATAGTGCTGAGAACCCTCTCTCTTTATTCATGAGTTCAGTAAGCTGCTAGTGGATTTTGTACAAATTAAATCTGAAGAGAATATTCCCTTAAAGGCAGGCTAATTTGTTCTCTATACATTTGATTCTAGATTTGGAGAGAGGAAGCCGTGGGGTGAGGGGGGAGGAATGGTGCTTAAACGAGGGCATTGATACAGTACATCAGTGTCTGGTAATGTACAGTATTGTCCAGTAAAACAAAGACACATTTCACACTGACAAATACTGTAAGGATTATCTGTGCTCCATTTCTCTCAGGGACCATTTTACAGGCTTCAAACCAGACTGTTTTTAGACAATCTGGTAAGACATGAGTTAGAAATGAGATTAGCAAAGTAAAAGGCCAGAAACTAATCATTCTCCCTCCTAGCTTCCAAATATCATATTGTATTATTCAGCTATGCCTGCTTGTCATTGCACTCTCTTCTCACTTTAGCAGAGTCACACTGATAGCACTAGCTGATCAATTAGAGGCTAGCTTCTTGGGCACCCCTTTATACATTTGCACTTGCTGTAGATACCCCCATTACAGTTTCTCTTATTAATATGTTTTCTGCAAAGCCTCTGCAAACTATTAATAGTAAAACGTCACTCAAAGAAAAGTGAGGGAGCTAATGTCTCTGCAAATTCTGTTTTAATGACCCTCTGCCAACCAGTGCTCAAGTGTATTTGAGTTCTTCGGTGATGCCAACTGTCAGGATTTAACAGTGAGATGCCTGTGTTTTTTTCCCCTCCTCATAACTGACATTTGCATGATCTCAATAATTATATGCAAATCTTACGATTTCCCCTTCTTCTCACATAAGGCTCATGTTACTTGTCAACTGCACAGCTGTCTTGTGAGCCAATGCCTGTGTGTTTCAAAGATTTGGTTGTATTTCCATGTATTATAAGCCTTCATTGTTTAATTCATTAAAGAGCGCACAGTGCAAATTAACATCTAAATTATAGCTCCCCCTTCATTTATTGTATGGACAAGTCTGGCAATTGATAAACAAATGGTTATATTTGATCCTCTTTTTTTTTGTAAAAGGGTGGATTGAGAACAACAAGGGATTTTAGAGGTCCTCCTTTGCACATTTCACCATAAAGAAAAAAGAACCAAAAGGTTGACTTTCAGGCAGTGAAAGGTCCCACAAAAGGCAACAATTTTCAACTTTTTAAAGTAAAAGACAAGAAAAATTTATATTCAAGTGAGAGGAATTTTTACTCTCTATCAACAAGAAAAAAAGAACGGTTCCCATCTTCCTCTCTTGTCTGATTCAGCATTCGCATTTTCACAGGTGATAGCTGTTATAATCTATGATTATGAATCTGTGCACCCAAATGATATGAGCTGAGAACAGACACTGGGAATAATAGATTGCTGTACGTGTCTCATTTATTGCCATTTTTTCTTTCATACTGAGAAATGCAAGGCAAACCTCACACACACGCATGCACACAAATCCAAATAGATTGAATATTCACTGAGTGTGAAATTCATTGTAAAATACATAATGTAAAATACTGATATATATAGAACAATCTCCTAATATAAATATATATATATTCTTACTTATGCTCATATAGTTACAATTGCAAAAATCTCGTAAGTAAACAATAATGCAAATATAAAAAAATTTTAAATAGAAAGCCTATATTTAAAAATATTCCCATCTTAGAGACTAAGCGGGGAGATTTTTTTTGTCACCCTTCTAATTCCTTAGAACTGTCTTTCAGAGCCTCTGGTAAAGAAGTAAAAGGGAGACATCATTAATTTAAGACCAGAAAAAGTTGATGCACTGTACCGAAATCAAAGCACCTTCTTTTGTTGAATCAGTTAGAGATTCAGTGTAAGTACAGACCAAGGCTATACATTTGTAAATTAGTACATCAGTCAGCTCTGTTAAAAGGGGGCATTTCACCAGCTTTGAAGCGTAAATGGATTCAAATCATTTAATACTGTAGATATAATTGTATAACACTTACCAGCAACTCTAATTCTTCTTCATCATCTTTGTGATCACCCTGGTTGTATTCTGCATTTTTCTCTTTTATATTTTCATTAGCTAGTTTGGTGTCTTTGTCTTCTGCTTGTGAATAAACAATCTCTGGGATGTTTGTGTCTGAAGAGTTAAAAAAAACAGTTGAATCATTTCCATGAGGCTGGTTGTTATACTATTTTTAATTAACATGTGCAGTAAGGAAAAACTAATTAAACCGGGTGTTGTACCTGAAGTCCTTGAGTTATTCCATGTGCCATCATCAGACGTTGCCAATATTTCTTCTTTTCTGTTAAACAAAAAGAAACTTCTTGTGTTATTCTGCAAAAAATATTGTTCTAATTCCCCTTAGACTCAAATGTAAAGACTACTAGTTAATTACACAGCATTTTAAATGCTGTTTGAAATTCTGAAAATAACAGCTATATAAAACATAGCGCTTTTTGAGTGACCTGATATAAAGGCTTGGTCATAAGAAAGAATTGGCCAAGAAAATGAGAATGTGTTGAGCTTCAGATTACATTGCAAATCTGACGGGTTTTCCCAGGCCTTTTCTGAGAAAGCAGCACAAAGGTGATTAGATGGGTCAGTGACAGGAGAGCATAATTTTGGGGTCAGGCAAGGGTCTGGAAGGATATATGTGTTTGAGAGGCCAGGGCTCTCTCTTGCTTGTGTTTTTCAAATATTTGTATGTTTACAGAGATGGCTGGAGAAAGGCATCTTTGTTATCTGAAATAAATCAAAAGATTCTCCCTGCATGTGTACAGTATAAATCCTGTTGCTAAACTGTGGCTGGCCAGCAGGAACAAATTCTGCTTCCTTCAGCTAGTGCAATTTTTTCTGTTGCTTTGCTGTCTGTGAAAACAAAGGCCAGGTTCAACACAAAAAACACCTACAGAGAGATGCTGAGTGCCTGCAGTCCTCATCAATATCAATTGATATCAATCGAACTGCCAAGTCCTAGCAGTTGGAATTGTCTGCTTATAGGTATCTAACCTTTGGTGGAAAAAGAAAAAAAATGTTAAAAGAATGTCACTTATGTAAAATGTAAATTATTATATCACTCCTAATGACTCCTCTATGAGGAGCAATTTTTTTTTCTGTAGTTCTTAATTTATGTGATTTTCAACCAGCCGTCCACCTCTGTTACTGAAAATTACTTTCTAATTTTCAAATATTAATCTTTTCTCCTTCTATTTTCTCCTAGTGTCTTTCATTTGAATTGATATAACATTAACTCTGCCACCTAAATGCTTAATTCAGAAGGAGGATGCTAAATTTACACTCTATTAAAAGAACGTAGACATGTACTGTCACCAACTTTTTAAAAACCAGTCTTTATAAGGTTTGCCAGACTAAAGCAGACAGAAACTCTTGCCAGTCTAGCATCTGATCTCTGACACTGGTCACTATCAGATACTTCAGGGGAAGGTGTAGAGTTGTTGTAGGAAAATACTTGGAGTAATTTGCACTACCTTCTTAAATTGCCTTTTGGCCATTTTTTGCTAGAAGCTGTCCTTGAAGCACAAGATTTAATGCTCTCTCAGTGATTCTTTTTCACCATTAATTGCAATAATGGTAAATACTCCTGCAATGTGTAGGAATATCGTGTCACTCTTGAATTCTGGTACGTGCATAACCTCCATGTATTTTTCACTCCTCCACTCACACTGAGTTGTATGTTCCCCTGCCTGCAGTTGTTATAATCTGCATTTCATTCTGAAAAAGGTGGCAGATTCACCTTTTTTTGGTTGATCTGTGGTGGTTTCAAGGTAAGTCATTAGCAGTTATTATTTATACATAGGGGTTTGGGGAGAGTGGTTGCTTTTTGTTTGTTTGTTGGTTGGGGTTTTTTTTACAGTTCAAAGGCTTGGCTTAGTGTTACATCTAGTTCCCAGTTTTCTTCTCCTCTTTTGCATGTTTTTCACTCACCTGCTTCCATAAATCTAGGCACTGTGTAGGTTGGGGTTTAACCATGATACAGATGCATCAAAACATTTAGATGTTATTAGGGTGTCTGCAAAAGCCCCAGATTAGGAACCAAGACATGTAAAACTCATGAACAGAATCATCACACCAAAACAATGATCCCAAAACCACATGGCCCAGCAGGAAACCATTCACTGCTTCCCAGTGGTGAAAAAAAGAGCATCCTAAAGCGTCTATTTTTCTTTGAAAGGAGCTGACTACCTACAGTGACTACCTACAGTGTTCAGCCATATGGATTTCCACTCTTGGAAAGCAGGGATGGAACCATTTGCTGCTAGATGGGACTCTCGTCTCCTTCTTAAAGGAACAAGAGTTTGACAGGTTTTTCACTCAAGAGGCATTCCCAGAAGAAGGGGAGTTGTTAATGCCTATATCTAGCCTAATATTCGACTGCTAGCTAGAGTTCACAGTGCCTACTGTGGCATCCAAGTAGCAGTGCCACTTTCAGCTTCTATGACACCCTCATGTGATAAATCACATCATTCATGCAAAAAATACCCAGATTACCAGAATACAGAACATCTGGGGAAAAACTGGAGGGCAGATTTGCCTGCTCCAGATGGAGTTGGATGTACAAGCAGGATCCTTACTCTTTAGCTTTGTTTTCATACCTTGGGGAAAGAAGAAACTGAAATCTGCCCCATTTCCTGTGTTTCCTATGCAGTGAATATTTTTTGTTTTGATTAAGAAGTTTTCAGTGTAAAAATATACACACAGTATTTGAATAAGGATGCTAAGGATGAGTACCTATTTTATAAACCTTTAAGTGTACAGCAAAAAAGATGCTTCAAAATGGATAATTATGGGTGTGTGCCAGGATAGTGTTACCTTATCTAGCCTTATTGTTCTAACATCTGTGTTCAGGCAATCCTGTATATAATCCCTATTATCAGTGGTGAGTGATTATCACTTCTAAAAGGAGATTCATTCCCTATAACATGGGAATCATAAGTAAGGTGGAGTGACCTATCTTGCAAAGATGCTTCTTTACCTCTGAAAGAGACTGACTAAAAGGAACCTACATCTTTGGAAATTATCTAAAGCTGCATGATTCTCACCTTGTAACTTTAAATCCAGACTGGAATGTGGTTATGGATTTTTAGTGGTTGGGACTGTAACACAATCTATGTGTGATCTGAGCCCCTCAGTTTTACTTTTGCTGTGATTAGAGCTGAATTTTTCCTTAACTTTTGTTCTAGTAGCATATGGAGCCCTGGCCCACAAGTTTCTTTTCACAACAGCAATACAGGTAAAAAATGGCAATGATAACACAGCCTCACAGCCACACTGCAGGGCTTGTAGCATAATTTCTTGCCTATTACACTTAATTTTATAATTAATTTATAAATTTATAAATTAATAATAATTAATTTTATGAAGATTTCTGGTTTATAGCCCATTATTTGTGCACACCTGCCCTGCAAATACCTGAGTATAGGGAACGTCAATGTAACATTTATTTTACTTAATTTAATTTTAGATGAGAAATATCTGTCCTCATATAATTATTCTCAGGGGAAATTTAAAATTGGCTTAAATTGAGGATATTGATACTGCAGTGTTTGAAGATCACAAGAGGCATAAAACAATAGTAATTTAAATCACTACTTCAGTTTAAGAAATTATATTTTGAGGCTGCGGGTGCGTATAACTACTGAACAATCTGAAACTTATTTCTATATCCTAAGGACTGAAATACTTCCCAAAAGCCAATAAAAATTAGCCCCTTCATCAAACAGAGGCAATTTGAAGGTGTTTCTCTAGTTCATAAGTTTTTTCTCTATGTTATATTTTCTCTGTATTCCTCTGAAAATGTCCTTGCACAGTATCAGAATTCCATGAGCAGATTTTTAAATTAGAATATTAAGCTCTTGTTTCAGAAATTAATTACTGCACTTTGTTGTGAGGCGTGGTCTAAATATCCTATATGATGAGAGACACAACATTTGTATTCTGTTAAAAGCCTTTACTGTTATTTTTAAGTAACCCAGGTATTCTGACAACGATGCAAGCTAGAAAAAAATCCTTTATGTCAGATTACACAATTCCATTCCAGCATAAGTAGCTGTAAACCTGCAGAAGCTCTGTTGTTTTTTCTCATTCAGCTGAATGGGACACAGCTTCATAAAGCACACCAGGAACTTATGAATTTAAAAACCCCAAAACCTATGCTCATATGATTAATTCTTGATGAAATTATCATTCACTTGTATTGAGTTAAAAAAATAAGTCAGGACTGAAAACAGGTTATCATTGTAATTTTGCATTAGAAAGAACAAATATGAAATTCAGGGGTTAATTAGTAGGAACCAGAGGACTGAAATTGTGATTGACATTATGTGAAGGAGTTCAGAAGTCCCAAAGTTATGTGGAATTTGCATCCCAGAGAGGAAATGTTAAACTTGAATGCTAAAGATGTGAAGAGTAGACAGAAAATGTCTAAGTGAGAAGAAAAAAATTTGTCAAAAAACAATTTTTATTTGACTTCATGAAGGGTTGGAATAAACACACATATGTCAAGGCTTTTGAACCAACCCTTTTAAGTTAAATAAGAATTTTTTTTTAGAAGTGAGGCTTCATCAAAATTTGAGATAATCTATATATAACACCACAAACAAAAGACTTCTCATAAACTCTTCTACCACAGGGCTAGTGGTGGGGCAGATTCTTATAGGAAGATGAATCTTGCAGGACATAACTGATGTGAACAGCAATTTAGAAAATTATATTATTTCATCCAGTCTGCTAGCAGAACTTGTTGTTTAAATATCCTTCAATTAGGAGAAGCATATAATCTCTGACCCAAATATGAGAGACCCAACAGAGGCAAACACATATCGGTTTAAAACCTTTGCTATTCAGATCTAGTCAAGTGGTCCTACACTGTAACAATATCAGAAGAGTAGAAAAAGTAGAAGCTATATTTAGGAAAAGGAAGAGAAATAGTGTCAAGGCAACTACAGGCCCAAGTGTCTTCAAAATGTTTTCACAATAGACTTAAAAATGAGAGAAGAAATATAGATAAATGGAAAATGGCATAAAAATGCCAGACTCACCTGATAATATCTGTCTTTGATAAGATTACTATATTTCCCCTGTCTAAAAATCAGTTATCTGGACTTCATTAAAGCATTTGTTGTGCAGCCACATGGGAAATTTATTAATTAAACGAGAGAAGAGGGAGATGAGCATCAGAGCTGGGCGGTGGGAGAGGGGCTCGGTGCCAAGCAGGGTCCCAGGAGCTGGGCTGTGGAGCTAGCAGGCGTCGCTGGGGAATCGGAGAGGACAAGCCATGTAATCAGACTTACTCAGTCATGTTATTACAGACCAAAGCACAAGAAGTCAAAGTTAAATTAAATCCGTGGCAGAGAGGAAGTTGGGAGACAACACCAACGCAGAGGAGGATTGAAAGAAATCAGTGGCCTGGAGGATCAGAATAATAGATAAGGGATGAAATTCAAAATTATAAAGTTCCAGGTTATACATTTAGGGACTAGAAAGAATTTCTGTCACAAAACTAGGCCTCAGAAGATGGAAGAAACAGGTGAACAAGAAAAATCAGAGGAGTTTTTTTGCCAGAAACCATTTCCAAGCCACTGGTGTGAGATGAAACAGACACTGTGATATAAAGGCAAACCAAGTTCAGCAGTAATGTCTCAGGGAAGGTAGTCCCAGCTATGAAAAATTTCCAAGAAACGTTCATGTTGTGGCACCAGGCACCAACAAGATCTCCTCTAGAATGTTTGTCTATATTGTCCAAGAAAGACTGATTCAACTTGAAACATGTTCAGAAGAGGACTAGAGGAAAACTGTCAGAATGAAAAATCTACATTAATCAAGGAAACAGATTGAGTAGTTCTATTTTCAGCATAACAAAGTGTGAAAGGAGGAATAAACTCCCTCTATTGATATAGCAAAGGG
The DNA here is from genome assembly GCF_001522545.3 of Parus major. Lineage (NCBI taxonomy): Eukaryota > Metazoa > Chordata > Aves > Passeriformes > Paridae > Parus > Parus major. Next base: position 24,705,627 of record NC_031773.1, on the reverse strand, counting down.
CTAAATATTCAAAAGACAAAAAAGCAGAGAGACTGTTAATGCATTAATATAAAGAGATCACAAAAGTATTTGTTGTGAAAACTTAAAAGATCTGCAAGCACTAGAAATGTATATCCTGTAGTCTATTGGTGCAAGTATCAGACACAAGAAATTGAGAAGGTCTCACTGTGGAAACATGAATATATTTTTGTGAATGAGATTATGCAACACATTTCCCAAGGGAATGAGACTTTCATGATCCCACAGTCACAGTCCCAGCCCTATTTCAAACGCTCCTGTGCAGCTATATGCCCTGAGAGTTAAGCCTGCAGGAGTTTTCACTATGGAACAGGAGATGCTTTGGTCTTGTCTGAAATAGGTTTGGGACAATAAATAGGAGTAACAAATTTCTTCATAGTGGGTGGAGTTTATCAGAGCTTGTCATGATTTTAATTCACACACCAACATTTGGCTAAAGTTGTGTCTGTATATTTGTATAACTCTTGGTACTTTGTTCTGTGCTATATCCACTTATGCTGGATCTTACTAAGTCATAAGATATTTATTTTTAAAAATGTGAAAAAAGGCTAGAATTGCTGGATTACAGAGTATAAAGAGATGGAATTGTACCTGAAAAACTCTGAAATTAATGCATCCTGATCAATTTTATACTATATTTAAAAGAAAATGTGGGATAATACTATTTAGTCTGAAATTCAGAGAGGTATGAGGTTATTAAAGCATTCAGAGAATGTATTTCTCAAATATTTAGTTAAAATATGTAAAAGGGAAAAAAGTTTTTAACATTATTTTATTTAAAAATAGTCTTAGGTTTTGTGGATTCTTTCATGCTTCTGATTTTTACTGTAGATTCAAAACAAATCAAAATTCTACCCTGAAGGTAGAATAGAATGTATTGAAATTGAAGCTGAGGTGAAGCTAAAATGTCCTCATGAAAAGAGCTAGCAAGACTGAAGTTGCTAACCAAACTATAGTTATATTTTAATTTCAGGACAGATTTCTAAGCCTAAGAGTAACCTCATATAGCAGTAGCCTTCAATATAACTAGTGCTTTTGGATCGAGTGCCAAAAATAGCCAGCCTTGCAGCAGAATGATGCCACTGGGATGTAAACAACATGTGAGATCCCTAAAATGAGGTAGTTACATGTGTCAGCAGTGTTTTACTGAGAAGCAGAAGAGCAAAAAGTAAATTAGTGCAGTTAAGTACTCATGTTTGAGCTGTCACTGGAGCAAACAGGCAATTCTGCACAGAACTGTAACCCCACGGAGCTGAGAAAGGGAATATGGGGAGGGAAGGGCAGGCAGCTTAGTTTGGTTATTTTTGTATCATTAGCGGCAGATGTAATTTCAGAAGGAAGTAAAGAAGGAAATAACTGCATTTAAACAAGCAACAGCATAAATTATTTTAAAATGTTTATGTATTCATCAAAAGTAAAAAGCCTGCCAAATTTCTCAAAGACCTGGGAGAGAAACTAGAGAAAGGGTTTTCCACATGTAATTCTAAGATTCAGTAGTATTGTATGCAGTATCATTCAAAATTCATAAACATGAAACAAGAATGAATTTCTCAGGAAAAAAGAATTTTGGAAAGAAATAAGAAAGGTTTTGTACATGTAAAGTTCTAAGCAGAGCTCTAATGTTCTATTCAATTGCTTGTAAGGCTCAGAAGAATAATATTTCAAGATTTTTTTTTTACTAATACAAGCCCCGTAACATTTGGCTTGGTTTAAAATATTGCTGTATTTGTATTGGTACTAAAATACCAGTTGGACAGGTGACAAAATATTTCTGAAACCAATTCACACTGAGAGGAAAATGCAAGAAGGAAAAAAAACCCCATGTTACTAAATAAAAATAAAAATAAAAAAAATAAAAAAAAAGCAAGTCAAAACATAAGCTTCATTCTGGTTCAGGAGCCACCAAGGATCCCGATGTGGACCTTCAAAGTGTAGACTTTATTTTGTGATGGTGTCTCCATAGTTAATTTTATTCTATCTCACTGACTGGATATATGAACGAACTAATGAGCAAAGACAAACTCATTCCATGCCTCCATATTGCTGAGTTCAAAACTCACTACAGGGACAAGTCTCCCTACTGATTTAAACTGATATCTGTATTCTCAGCATTTGAAGCAATAGTTTAAGAGTAAAACCATTTCACAATTTATTATCACATGCAGTTCTTAGTCTCAAGCCCTGGTGCTGCCAGGGAATTCACAGGTGAGCTCAGGAAGAGGAGGTACAGCCCTGGCTCAAACCCACCTCTGTGCCTCCTGGGGTCTTGCCTCACTGTGCTGCAGCACCACCAGGCTCCATAATGTGGTCTGGAGATGACAAGGAGGCTGAGAATTGCCTGCCTATGCACTGGCATAAGAGGGAAAATATATTATTTCTCCTCTGGAAAATTTCTAACATGGAAGAGTGCCTGCTTGGGGTGTGTCCAATGGCCTCACCACTGATCAGTGCTTGACCTCCTGTTCCAGGAAAACTGGGTGGCCACAAAACATCTGCAGCAGAGACACATGCAGTGAGACACGGTTATGTTCCACCTCCTGGGTGCTATGGAGAGAAGCCATAAAGAGCTTCCCAGGACCAATCCTGGCAGTAGTGCCTGGCAGCGCCACTGGACCAAACCAGCTGGTGGGCACTAGGATCTGTACTCCTCCAGAGTTCTACCTGTAAGCTGTATCTGCTCCCTGTGTCTGTAGAGAAAGAAAGAACTTTAAAAAAGCTAAGTAGCAGAATCATTGTTATTACCAGACCTAGTGCTTCTTATTTGTTTACCTGCACATTTAGTCTAAATCAAGGCAGAATATTATTTTTATGAACAGTATGCTCTCATTTGGAATTGACACTAATGAATGCAAGGCCCTTTCCCCCTCTTGTTTGTACCATCAAATTAATTAGCTCTATTGTGACATCAGTATTTTTCTCAAGTAGTTCAAGGCTTGAGCGTTTTCCTTTCTTTTTCTAAAGGGCATCTTCAGTGCCCTTTATCTACCATAAGAATCATGCATCACTTGTATTTTTCACAACTAATGCTGTTTATTATAAAAAACTGATTGTGATGTGAAGATTGTTATACTGTGTGGCAAATTGCCCAAACAATTACTGTAAATGCATGAGCCATAAACTGTACTGCCAAGGACACTGGTAGGTTAGCTCCTATAAAAGAAACAATTAGAGTCTGAGGTGAAAATAATAGAGATGAGATGACAGTTATTGAAAAGGCAGAACATCCAGTTTAATGTTGTAAATATAGGTTTGTAGATTACACTGATGGTTTTAAAGTGTTCATGACTTATTGAATGGAATAGAATATTCCATACTTTAGAATGGGGCCATAATTATTATTTCCTTTTAATTGTGATGTCTGATGCATTTGTGAGCAGTTGTTGAGAACATCTTCACATTATACTGATTCTATTTCTAAATTATCATCCTGCTTCAAGGGTTGGAGGTTTTTTTTTTATTATTTTACTTTCTTCGCATTTTGTTGTTCAGGGTCTGTTCTGAACAAAGTATTTTCTCTTGAGGAACGTGGAGTGCTTAGAGGGTTACAGCAATAATTATTTCAGTTTCAGCCTACACACTTCACTGCTTTAAATCATCATTAGAAGTTTCATCCCTCAGCAACTCCTGCTGAGACAGTCTTAAACTCCAAGAAACAATTAGATAAGAATAGCTAATCTTTATAGCAACTTGTATATAAAGGTATTGATAAGAATTTGCCAGAAATTAAGGGAATATATTTTTTTCTTAGAAATTGTCTAAATACAGAAAAAGGTTATTGCTATGATTGCTAAAGAATTTAAATAATTCAAGCCAGATTTGCAGTGTATGAAGATTAGGGTGCATACAAAAAAGATGTGCACCCTACAAGAGGATGTTTTGCAATAAACTGTGGTGTATATAAAGAAAATGCAAGAAAATTGACTTTACTGCCTGAGAATATTAAATAGTCCTCTGTTTTTTGGTTTTTTTTGAAGACAAGACATAGGTATAAAAGAAAATGAAAATAAAATTCTAGTATTAGACCCTAGGGAGAGCACTAAACAACAGGACACAGAATTATGGCTGTCCAAGAAGGCAGCGGTACTGGGCACATAAAATCAGAACAGGGAAGGGTCTTCCCATGGTTTAGAGGAGAGGATAAAGTGAGCAGAGCAAAAGTAGCAACCAGCAAAGGGCAGTCAGTGTGAGGCAGCCTGTGTAAGTTCTAAACTACCAAACCCATTAGTCAGGGGAAGCTGGAAAAAGCTCTAAATTGGCTCTGAAAGCAAGATGCAAGGAAATTAAGTACTTGTCTAAAACACTTTTCAGGGAAATGCTCTAGGTCGTTTTTCAGGCTTTTACATACTGTTAAAAAAGGATGATCTTAAAATGAGGTGGGGGTGTCAGAGCTGTGCTGGAATTTGATGGAGCTGCCCTGAAGTTCAGGGAGGTGTTGGGGAGCAGAGATGGAGAGGTGGCAGAGCTGTGGGCCTGGGCAGTGGCAGCATCCTCAGGCTGAAATAACTGCCTCTTTCCAAAACTCGAGGTAGAGTCCTGGGAACTAGACCTTAAGAACAGCAGAAGCCAACAGCCGCACTAATTAGAGAGAGACCAAGCCTGCTCAGAGCAGTGTGAGCACAGTGTGGAGAATTGCTCAACAACAAAATAGAGGACAGCTGAAGCTCAACCAGCACCATTCCTCGATTCTGGGCTCCTAATGCACACTCCTGATTTTGACTTCTCAGGTGCCTTTACCTGAAATATGGCCAATTCCCACCTGAAAACATTTGGGCTTCAAATGATCCTTCCTTGTGGAGATGCCATGCTATACATGTCTGAACCATGTTATATGTCATGTGTGGTGGTATCATGGCTTTCTGTTTATACCATTACTTTCTTTCAGGAGGTATTTTAAAAAACAGAAGCACAACAGAAAAAGAATTTAATGTAAACAATGCAGGAAATCATAATTTAAAATTATATTAGATTCAAAACTGATTGAGACCACAAAAGAAAAGATTCAGAAGCAAAAGCTGCAGATAAAATCAACGTCTATAAATGAAGAACTGTGTGAACAATAAGCAGAAATAACTAGATAATAAATACCTAGATAATAGATAATATATATATATATATACACTAGATAATATATATATTAGATAATAAATAAATTTTAAAAAATAATATTTTTAAATATTGCCATTACGACTGATCCTTTTAAAATGAAGCTGTATGAAAAATAGCAGCCCTGATTATGAATCTAGGCAAGATTGATTTTCTTCTATGACCTTCAACTACCAGCACTGTTAGAGACGGCTCAACCTAGTTCTTAGTAAATAGGTGTCACCCAACAAATGGGACTGACACTAATTAGCTTCCTTGTTGATAGTCAGGAAGCAGAGGACAGGGGCAGGAGACGGCGTGGTGCCCTCATTATTGGAGCAGGAGGTGAGGGCATTTGCAGATGCATTTTGGAAACTACCCTGGGAATAGAAGTCTTCACTTCCAGAAGAGTTGGTCAAGCAAACTTCACAAGCATCTTGAATGAAAATAGAGCCACAAAGAACCTCTACTTAAATGTCTGAAATTTGAGGAAGACAATATTAACCTGTGGTATTTCTCCACCTTGAGGAAATATCCCTTAGTTTTTGTCTTCTCACATAAGAAAAGGGGCTGTTACCAGAAAAGGAGAGAAAGTGAGCCTAAAAAAGGACAATAAAGGACTGTCAGTAACAAGGTGAAATTAGAACAGAAGTTTGGAAAGTGAAGTTGAAAAAGATGCTCAGAATAAGCAATATATGGTATTATGATTAATAGTATCAAGGGGGACAATTGATCAAGAGAGCAGCTGTAAGGGAATTTAAGCATTTTTTCTGCAAAGATAATTCCCAGTAGGATTCAGACAATGTTTGTAATAAATCTATTTTTATTAAGATTATTGGATTGGTGTTATCCAGGGGATTATATTTTTCCAATTACTAATATTTTCATTTTTCAGTCTTATTTTATGATTGAAGCAGGGACATGGGTGGCACAGAACAAAATGCATTGGCCTGACTTGGGATGAGAATAATCATTGCCTCAAAGCAAACAAAGTCCCAGGAAATTAGTCTTTATTTTCTAGCTCATTAAAAGAGACCTTGAGTTTTAATAGCAAAACATTCATACATTTTTATTTTTTTAAAAATATAGATGTATATCTGTCCATTTGAAGATTTTAGTTCAATTCAGTTTGAACCAGGATCCCAACACCAGTTTGGTGCCAGGCTCAAACCTTTAATATAGCACTGTCTATCCCCAAATCTCATGATTATAGATATGAAGATTCCATAAGAACCCATTGCATAATATGTCAGTTACACCTCAAATTAAGCTATAGCAATTATAAGCAGGAGCACTGCCACTTTTTTCAGATCCTTTCATAGTTCTGTCATGATTGTTGTACCTTATAGTGATATCCATGTAGCAATGTGGAAGCAGTACCTGTTCAAAAGTATAATACAGATGTTTTGTATGTGGATTGGTCAGAAAATTCATTGCATCCTTTCACAGAATGGGCTATGTCATAAACAGAAAACCTCTTTCAAAAATATTCTCCAGGTCAGTGTTAGAAAGTCTATTGAGAAGTCCACTGTGAATTAGTAATACAGGACTTTTCTATTTGTATATCTATCTCCAGGGCCAACTGTTGAAAAAGAGGAAAAGGAGAGTGAGCAGTCAAGTTTTCTGAGCACTAGGCTTGGCTTAATGTCAGAGGATATGCTTCATAGGTCACTATTTTGTCTGGAAGAGACATGATCAAATATCAAAATGGTTCTGTAGAAAGGAGCTGGGGGTGGCGTCCCTTTGCTCCTCTCTTGCTTCTTTTCCTCACTGCTTTAAAATATTGAAGCAGAGAAACTTTCAAGTTGTGCCTATTTTGGATAAATCTGAGAGGAGAAAAACATTAACCTATGTTGCCTCTGGTCTTTTTCTGAATCTCACATGGGAAAAATAGAGGTCTCTTGGCATGTCAGAAGAGAGTATTTTCCGAGAGGCTGCCTGCAGTGTGCTGAGGCACGTATACAAGTACGTGGTAAGTGCCTTAGATAGAATGTAGAGAGATAGATGGCAGTCAGGTGAGACTAAGACACAGATATCACTCCTGGGGAGGAGAACAGAAAGGGTGACCACAAAAAAACAACCTTACAGAGCTGTTCCCGAGAGAGGGCAACTATGATCTAAATCTTGGAAAGCAATTGTAAATTCAATAAGTATGTCAATAGGATGAAAATCCCAGGTATTATCATGACAAGAGACTTTTATAACTTTTTTTTTTGCTTTTTTTTTTTCATTTTTCACATACTTACTACCTCACAGCAAGAAGTCAGCTGTGTGATGGGTATCAATATTCCTATCAAGACATAGGAAAAAACCTAGGAGACACTGGCTCAGATTTACTAGAGTAGCTGCAGAGACTGACAGACTCCCCAGCCCTCTACCATAACATGAAGTGTTTCAGCCTAGCATATCTTATAATTATCACTCAGCATCTATAAATGTTATTGCAGAGACAACAACTGTGCATCAAAACAAAATGGAAATGTCAGTCCACTTGGTGCACCTAAGTTCAAGGTAAGAAAAACCTGCTAGCTTTGCCTAGTTCACATTCAATTGTGTAGCCCAGTGCCCTTCAGGACTACATTTAGTAACCAGCAGTAATAAATCTTCATGTTTAGTGTTAGAGTATCAGCTGATTTCACGAATCAGGAGAGTGAAAGACACGCAGAAAACCAAGCCCCCTATTATGCTTTGGCATGTCAACTAATACTTGTGTGTGTCACTGAAGGTCTAGGGATCAAATAGCCACTTCTAACATTCTCCCACGGTGTTTAAAAGGTCTTACCCTCTCCTTTGCCCTAAGGCAGAGACTTCATTTAACTTTCAAAGTATTTGTTTGGACCATTTTTTCCACCTTTTGTAGATGAGGAGATAATCCACATTTTATATTAAAAATACCACGGGCAATTGTATCTCTAGACCTACGCTGTAGTGTTAATTTCATTGCTACAATTTGCTTCATTTTCAGAGTTACAGTGCTGGGACTAGATCACAGCTTAAAGTTCATAATCAGAATAAACAGCTCAAATGACACTGGTAGTCATTGCAATGATTAAACATGACTCCAGTGCTCTCAGCTAATGTTGCACTAACTTTAAACATCTTTTCAAGACTAACATTCAGCAAAGTCAAGGTGAATGTAATGGAACAATTTTTTTTTCCAACTGAACATTTATGAACTGTAGTACCTGAATGGTGGACAGGAGAGATTATTGAAATGGTCACTTACAGCCTGGTTCAATTTGAAAAATAGATATTTTCCTAAACAAAAGAATCATTGAACATACAGGAGTTCATTTAGCAATGTACTTCTATTTTTCCAAAGGTCCTTAACCAGCAATCTGAAAGAGCATCTGGTCCTGTAAATATTAACATTCAAAGATAGTTTTACACATGAAGAATTCTACAAAGTTCAGTGAGACTCCTGACATTTATTAAATTATTTATTGTGCCTATTGCAGGATAAGGCCAGTTGCTGAATTAAAAAGTTCTACAAGTCAGTCCTAATAGTGTTACAGTATTGGCATATTTAAATAAACTGGTGAAACTGTAGTAACTGGAAAAAAAAAATCTTACAAGTGTAAAGCCAGGCAATGCATGTATAATACAAGTACTTATCATGGCTGAGAAATGACACCCAGATTACAGAGCATTGGTTTTATATGATTTCATGCAAACAACTGAAAAAGCTTTGTAGCAACCAATATTTCCCACACAATAGAACATAAATTTCTGTTCTGCAGCATCGGTGAGAGCAGTTTCTAAAGCATATCATGGAAATGAATAAGAAACCACTGATAAGAAATAAATTCAAGTGCAAGTACTATGCTAGGATTGCCAGTACAGCAACATGTTATTTTCACGGGTTATTCCCTTAAATTTAAGGATCTTCTTTTAATATTTCTAGTCCAATAAATGGATGGCAGATGGGTGGCACAGTTTACAACCACCAAAAGTAAAAATGTGACAGGTTTTCAGCTTTGAGATGCTCTCCTACTAGGAGACCACAAGTATAGGAAGAATGTGTCTATTTGTCTGTGCATGCCATTCTCATCCACATCTTCCACCTCTTTCTTTAACACTTCTCTGATAGCATTCATAGACTTAAGCCATTAACCTAAATATCTATCTTTAGGGCTTTTAATAAGTTTCATATTTCAAATAGTATGCATGCCCAGATTTTGAAATATTATGATTAAACAGACAGAAAAAAAAAATTGAGCATAGTTTCTGGCCAAGTAGGATTGTTCTCTGGAGAATATTTTTCAAGTGGTTTATCTTAGCTTATTCTAAATTACTTTGGAGAGTAAGGCTGCAGCAATTTCCTCAAAAAATAACCCTGGAGTTGCTGCTAAGAAGCATTCCTAATGCTGAGTCAAACACAGTTCCACAACTTGCCTTTTTCCCACTTGTTTGAATAATATGTTTCAGAGCACCTTAAAAATTAACCTGTGTCCCTGATAATCATGGTCCTCAAGTACAGGGAAAAGTCTTATTTCGGTGCCAGCCCTATCTAATTCTACAATTGAGAAAGACTGGCAATGACCAGGGGGCAAGAGAAGGTCTGGGAATACTAAGTCACCTTAAACAAAGAGAGAGGAGTGTTCCTCTTAGCTGGCTCCCTGTGAATGGATAGCTTCTCTAGCAGCTGCTCTCCTGGTAAAAACAGTGACTGCAGTCATTTCCTATTAATAGCAATAAACTTTAGTCAAATCCCATATCTGTATGCTGATCAAGATGTAGCTCATGACTTAAAATGCCAGAAACAACCCTGAGATTAAATAGAAGTACACAAAGAAGATGTGTGTTTTAACACCTTTCCTGCTCTTCTTTTCCCTTCCTGATTGTGATGACACACAATCAAAAGAACAAGGATTAAAAGGGAATATAATTTAAATGCCATTTTAAATGGAACAGAAAGGAATGATACAGTTGTTCCTCATAGCAAAGTGCATGAGAGACTGTTTCCAAACATCTTTGTCAGAAGCCTTTGATTTTTTTTTTAAATCACATGATGAGCTTGTGGGAAAGGCCAAGAGGAGCTGAATCAAAACTACATTTCTCAGCACAGCCTAGGCACTGCTCTGCCATCTGCCTAGGGAGACTGACTGAGCACAGTGCAGTCCTGCCAAGCTGCATCTTCAGCAACTTTTACTTCCTTTGCCTCCCATCAGAAGAAAGAAGATGATCAGCAGCTGAAGAAAGAAAGGTACTCAAGCACAGAAGAAATATTCTCAGTGACAATTGCTTGGAGATCATTCAGGATATATGCTGTCAAATTTGGCACTGGCAGCCCACAGACAACATCTTCTGTCTCATTGCATGTTGTACAAAGAGCAGCTCTTGTAAGAGCCATTGTCCTATCCTGTGTTGTGTTTTCAAGTGGCATCATGGAGGGAAGGGAATTGATGCACTACTACTCAAAAAAATGTACAGTTCAGCAGTTACAGAAAAAAAGCATAGGATCAATATCAGATGGATCAGTGATTCACTTGTGGATAAGTTCAGAGTTGTGTATTTGCGGGCTCAGAGAACTAAGGGAGGATTAACTCCAACTGTTGTGACAAAATACTAACCTTCCCCTTCCTTGTCGGAGGACAGAAGTCCAAACACAAGATACCCTCCTGTAAAACAATTCTCATGCTTATCAGCCATTTTCCTGGTGCTGTCACTTTTGCTCTTGACAGATGGCAAACCAAGGCTGAGCACAGAAATGGGATGTAGCATCCCCACTGACAGAGGACATGGCTTCCATAACTCCATCTCTGCACCTTTCAGCACAACCTGCAGGAGTCTGCCTCATGCAACACCCAACCAGTTCCTGTCTGATCAGGCCAATGCAGGAGCATGGTGTCCACAATAAAATCATGTGGTCTAAATTTGAGGACTGGGATGAATTCATGCTCAGAATCGTTATTTATGGATAAATCCCAAAAGCATGACAGTCAAAAAAAGAGAAAAGAATGGAGCTGATGCAATTAATTTACATTTTTCTGACTTTTATGTATATATAAATAAACATTCTTGTGTGTATATATTTATATAAATAGGATGGAAATTATGTCTGTTTATTGGTAGAAGCTTTTTCATTTCCAGTCAGTCTTAAAATTTTAGGAGTCAATTTTTCTCCTGAAGTATATTTATGACTATGACAAGCTAAGCAAACACTTTCTTCATACAGACGCAAGCATAAATTAATTAATTTAAACATTATTTTCCCAAACTGTATTTTTCCCCTGTGCATACTTTTACTTTTAAAAACCACAAAAAATGTAAAAGTTTAAGAAGAAATAATTTTAGGTTGTTAAAATACAGCTAGAACCAAATACTTTATGAAACTTTAAGAGAAGACATGGAAGCAAAAGCAAATGAAATATGAAATGTAGAGGCAGAGTTTTAAGTAATGTGGTTCTGAATATCCAAATACAGAGAGTTTTCAGCATTAATTATTTGATGCATTTTTCCTTTTCACTATGAATTTTTTTTCAGGAGCAACTTTTGAGGGTTAAGTTCATTTTTAAAGTTAATTTCTTAATAATGGTGTCAGAAATCAGTCTGTTGCCCTCATTCACTCATCTTAGGCCTGGACCATGTTCATAAGCGTAACTTGAAATAGTCATATTATTGTGTTTCCCCAGTAACTTCCACTGAAAGTGAATATTATTCCTTTCACCTAACTAACACGACTAATCCTTGCTAATGACATTTAATGAGCCACACAAGTATGCCCTAGAGTGGATCAGACTCTCTCCTTATAAAACATGATCCTTTCATGTCTTATTTTTTAACTGCAGAGGTAAACTGTACATTTTTAGAGAAAGTATAAATATCTCAGAGCCAAGAGTTTAAAAAAAAAATTAAAAATCTTATTACAAGTTTCTAAATTTGAAACAGAAGCGTAAATGAGCATCCTTTAAAATTATCCTTTTATTCAGATTGCGACAAGGAAAATCTTAAGATATCTAACTCATGGGTATGGACAGCAATAGGCCCCACCTGTCACTTGTTGTGAGAATCATAGATAAAATGGCTTTTACTTCTATCTATTTGCAATGCTGCAGCTCCAAGAATAAGTTAGTTATGGTCAAGGACCGCCTCCCCCCAGCTTTGCTACCTGTTCTATCACCGCCCAGCATAGCTGGGTGCTGCAGAGTTTGTTATCCCAACTAACAGTAAAAGGGGAGAGATGGGCTGGTGGAGGAGAGCTGGTAAATGGGCAGCACTGCTCGATATGAGATGAAGGAGTAGCAGCACTCAGCAGCCTCACTTTGCCAGTTTTGGGGGGTTTGTTTCTCCTGTGCTTTTTTTGAGATAGCAAAGCAAAGGAGTTTTAATGAGGGTCTGAAGGAGAATAATGAGGTACTTTTGCAGATGTCTGCAGGGTGTTCCTCCTCACTCAAAGGGGCAATGGGTACAAAGACACTTTGAAAAACAAGTGAGCAATGGAAGCTGGTATCTTAGCTATTTTGAAACAAAAGGCCCTGATGCTGACCTCATTTACACTGGCAAATCTGTGACTCTTGTGAAGTCAAAGTCCCTGTAGCATAAAATTAGTCCTGGATTACATACTGCCAGAGCTGTCTTTCAGAAGCCTTGGTGACCACTGAAACAATATTCTGAAGATATTTGGAATTTCAGAAATTTCAGCTCATTTTTGCACTTATTGTAAGGTCTCTGTACATTTTTCTGCCACTAAAGAGAGTATTGAAAGTGCATGCTTATTAGCTGTTTGACGGAATTGTGTAGTAGATCCTAATGTAGACAAGAATCTGATCACCTTGGTTTAAATATTTTTAAATTTACGTGTGTGTATGTGTTTATATGGACAACTATACACATAAATGTATACACACATACACACATATGCATTAATCTTCAGTCTGACACAGGGGGAGACAACTTTATAGTCTGATTAGAGACAAAGTAATTTTATATTGAGAAGAAGACATGTTAGCTCCTTTCTCTTTTTTTTAAAATGTCTCTCTGTCTGGCTTACACATAAATCATTTAGTATATCTATGTTAAAGAGTATCCACCAGAAGGAATGCTTCTACAACTCTTGGTAGCACTATGCATATCATGGAAACTTTAGGGAATTAAGCATTCAGAAGTCATTTCACCTTAGAAGCCTAATTTTTCAGGTTATTTCTGAAACCATGTGGAAGCCCAGGGCTCACTAAATTGAGATTCAGTTCCCCATGTCCATCATCTTTTCCTTGTGGGCTACCTGAGCTCAGGCTGGAGTCATACTGCCTGCACATGCCTATGGTGTTTGATATCATAGCCCTTCTGCAGGCAATCTCAGGCTATCTTACTTAGCCAGAATGGGTCATGTGACACTCCTTGAAACACAGAAATTTTGTATAAAGACAGACACAAATGTCAGGAATTGACCACAGGACATGTAAAAGCATTGTTCCCTCTGCTCTGATGTTCCTTCACGGAAGTATCACCATGAGGGTTCCAGAGCTGGCCCAAGGGACACTTGTCAGGAGAGCTTTGTGGACTGGCTACGGACCAGGCCTTGGGCTGGCCTTGGGGTGGCTCCTAGCCTGTGATGTTGATACAAGCACTGAGCCATATTGCAAACCTCTCCTCACAGGGCTAATGTGTGCCTAGGGCTGGCAGAAGTTCCCAGCACAGCAAATCTGGTTTTGGGAATGAAGGCTTGGAGCAGAAGCCCTGGTTGTCTCCCTCTTCCTTAAGCTCCCACCACTGCTGCAGTTCTGTTCCCCCTTCCCTACCATTTCAGTCCAGTGGAAGAGCACCAGCAAAATCAAACAGCCCTGTCTCATTTGGAAATAGTACAGGAACTAAAACACCAACATAAATTAAAAAACCTGACATCAACTTAGTTCTGGCATCCAAGTGGCAAAGGATATTACAGGCAAAATACAGATTTAATTCTGCAGAATTAAAGAATTCCAACTGATTTGAAGTGAATTTGGGGAGGGAAATAATTAAGAATTAGATTTTTGCATGCAACATTGTTTTGCTAGCAGAAAGAACATAGTTAAAAAGCAAGAAACCAGAAAATACTATTCCTAAGTGTCTCTATATATGATTAAAGTATAAGTTAACAACTGCCAGAACAGTATATAGAAGATAAATTCTATATATTTTCTCTTTAATATATTACTTATTCTGCGTTATTAAATATACTACTTTCCACCATTTGTGAAACAGAAGCATGAACCAGTGGCAGGGAAAAGGAATTAGAGCCCCAATATACAACTTGCAGAATAGCCCAACCACTTGCAGAAAAGTTTGTACCAGCTATTTTAATTGCTGGATTCTTCCCTAAGTTATCCGCTTCTGCTTCATGAACCACCAGTGCTGTTTCTGATTTAATAATTGCATGTAGAGAAAGAACCATAAAATAAATTGTGTGAAAATCCAGCTTTTGTTTTGCTTTTAAATTTTTGTTGACTTACAAAGGATGCAAATTATTTTAACTATACAGCTACCTTAGTCTGGAACAAAGATCCCATTGATGCCAGCTCAGTTTGTATCCTACAAAGATCAGAATTGGTACACAGTGTCTAGAGAGTTTATAGACCCTCACACTCCTTTTCAAATGTATGGTATACATAAAATTATGATCCCAACTAATATGTCTGCAGAAAACCACTGGCTGATATATACAAACAATAGTTCTTGGTCTAATTTTTCATTTAGAAAAAAAATTAAAACAGAAGAAAATAACATGTCTTGACTTGAGTAAGCACACATAGAAAGCCAGAATTAGCCATCTATATTCTAAATTACAAAAAATTAAGGTGTAACCTCACCTGCTTTGTGTTGTCTTTAAGCAGCCTTTAAGACACCTATCTGTAACCTCTTTCTGGGGTTTATTATCCACCTTGGGCACAGTTTCTTTCTTGTGACAAATCAGTGTGTAATTTTTGTCATCATTGTTTGCCCAGAAGGTACCAACTGATGTCTCATAGCGTATACAGAATTCCACCTTAGTTCCATCTTCCTGGAAAGGAGGCACCAAGGAAATCTTAAAGCAAAACTGGTCTGTTTCACCACCACAAGAATTAGGCATGAACTCTGCGAGGATGTCATAATAACTGAGCCAGTTATTCAATGTCATTCGAACATACACCTGCTTTTCAAAGGATACATTGAGGACTCGTATAATGCCGTTCATACAGGTAATCCCAGGCAGGAAGAGGACTGACTCCAACATTACTTTCTGCTCTCGCACCTTTTGTAAAAGCTCTTCTTGAGAAGCAGGCAATGTAAACTGCTGGGACAAAAAGTATTCATCCTGAGGAAAAACTTCGTCTTCTATATCATTTTCTTGTCCTGTATTTGGAAATTCCCAGATATTGAACTCTTTAACAGACACAAGATCAAACCCAAATGCATCAGCAAATGAAACTTTTCTTGAGATGTTGGTGGGAGTATCTGCCTCCTCTTCCTCTGAAGCTGAAGAATTCCGTCTTCGGGGACGTGGGGAGAAACGAAGTTTAATGTCAATATTAACATCTTCGTCCTCTGAAGTGAAATCATTTCCAGTGGGGACTTGTAATAACTTTGCTCTGTTAACCTGACTAGGTCCTTCAAAGGACTCCATTGGGCTTGCTGATATAAACTGAAAGAGAACTGTACAACTAGTAGCAGCTGCTATTTGAGATACTATGATTTAAAACAAGGATTAATGTTACAGTTGACATCGCAAAAGGGATCAGGTCTATTAATAGACGCCATGGTGTGTGAGCTATGTTGGCCTCTCTCCATCTGATAGTATTAGATGTTACAATTTCGGTGATACATTTCAAATATTGTATTCCCTATTTTTATGTGGCTAAGAACAAGAACAGCATTTAAAAACTATCTTCTTTGCATAGTTAAATTGCACAAAGCTATTTTAAGATGATCAGTTTATTTTGCACAAATAATACATCATATTGCACTAATGAGGAGCTATTAATCTCTGATTAGGATGTATACTTCATCATGTAAATAGTTTCTATATCGATAAAATATTCCTATATATATTTTCAAAGCCATTTTTGCAATATTTCCAGATATAAAATGCAATGCCACATTCTGCCCTGACTTTATACCACACTAAGTGAGCCAGATACTAGGACTAAGCCAGCTTCTTCTAGCGAAGGATTGGCCATCACCGCTTCAATGAACCAGGAATTCAATAAAACAGTGAGGTGAGTACACTGGGCATGTACTTGTAATGTACCATTGTAAATATGGCTGAGCTCACCATTAATTAGATTATGAAATCATCTCCTGCTAAATTGCATTTAGCATCATCCAGCCAAATGGAGAGAAAAGCAACTGGAAGAATTAACTTTAGCAGCCAACTCTGAAACACAAACCTGTTTCATACAGCTACAAACAGGAGGAAGAAAGACACAAAGCTTCTTAAGGAGTGTCCAAGCTTTATGCAGAATATCTTCCCATTATATGAAATGAAAGAGTGGCTTCCTAACCAGCTTATTCAGATAGCATTTGGATTTTGCTTTTATGGCGCTCCATGCATGGAAAGATTCAGTCTTTATAGAACAAAGTTCTTGAACTCAAAAATATCACCTTTTTCCATCACATCATTTAATGTTTATTTCCCTTGCCTATATCAAAGGGTAAGCCTGCATTGTAATCTAATAGTACAGTACAAGTTAAGATATATAGCAAGACTATCTTGAAATTAACCAGGCCAGAGACAAAGTATGAGTAGCATCATCACAGATTTCAGTGCAGGTTAGAAACCAAATTCTTCATTCAGGACACTTTGAATCCTTCCCCTTGTTGTTATAGTTTCACAGGTAACTTTAAAGCTCCTCTGGGTATGTCTATTTCCAGACCACAAGATAAACTGCATCTTACCACAAATCCACTTTTCTGATGAAGAATTCCCCCCTGCACCATGAGAACATCTCCAGGTCTTACCAGTGCTCTATCAAAACCCTTCAATAGCCATCATAGCTGCTATTGCAAGAACATTCCTAATTCCCTAATCATACTTTAAAACAATGGAATATCAGAAGAGATTTTAAAAATAGCTTTTTGCCATAAACTACATAACTCCTACACTCCAGGGATGTTACTGACTTTGAGCAAGCCCTTTACAATGCTGTTTTTTAACAAGGGTCAACTGTAAAAACATTCAAGACTACTTTCTTAAATACAGACAGCAGTGCTATCCAGTCATATTCATGACTGTCTAAGAAAGGAGACCTCCAGAACCTCTTCACAGAAGAATCCAGTCTTTCTCAGAGGGATCCCAGAAGCACCAAGTTTACCTGCTCCTGCTTATGTCTCTGCACAGAGCTTGAGCTGATTTGCTACACGCACATTTCGACTTTGTACTGTGTGAATTAGTCACAGTTTGGAAAATGAAACTTCTTACTCTAATGGGAAGTCAATTTCTTCTGTCAACATAATCTAAGAAAATATTACTTTAGTAATTATGAAAACAAGGAGAATTTATTCATGACACTGTTAGCTTATTGGTTACACCTGTTCCTGTGAAAAACTGTTTCCTCTTTTGCATTTGGTATATTACTTACAAGAAGCTACACAGACAAATGTAAATGGCAAGGTAACTTCCCCAGTTAACCATAGTGGGACATGGAGGCTAGAGGTGCAGGCAAGAGGAGAGCTGCCAACTGGCAGCTTGGTCTTTGACCAGGGCAAGCTTTGAGAATGGATTCATTTCAAGGAAAATGGAAGGAGAAAACCAGAAAAAGAAAACTCGTAGAAATTAGTTTTGCCTCTAGACTGCATGAAAATAGATTAAAAACTCTTTAAAGAGAGTTTTGATTTATTGATTAATGTTGTTGCAATTTTTCTTATCTTAATGCTTGCTGAAACCAAACAGTGCTTTTTCTTGGCCCAGTCCAGCACTAATTCAATTAGGGAGAGCCTTTCCATAAGCTTCAGCAGCTATTAGGCTAGATACTATGCCCAACTAACAAACACAGCACTGCATTGCATTATGCTGTGCAAGGACTGCTTAGGAAGAAAGGGTAGGTGACAGAATGTACTGAAAACAAAGACATATTCAAAGACATATTTTTGTTTTAATCAATTATCCATTAATCAATCGATATTATTTTGTACCTCTCTATCCATCTTGCCATTCACTCAGTTCAAACCCTTTACTTCTGTCCTGGGTGTAAATAAACACTGGAGATGGGAAGGAAAGGTCAGAAAAGGTGTATTTATTCGTTTAGTCTAAGTGCTACCACTGATCAACAAAGTCTTCAGTCTCGTGCCATTATCTAGTTAGAGAAAGAGCATGTACTTTGTGAGGGCAGTTAAAATAGGAAACAGAAAAATATTGTATAAGAAATAATATGAAAGAGGGAAAAGATTCTTACTTTATACAAGAAAGAAATACCAACACTTATAAGGAGGGAGACTAACAAGCACAACTGGGAACAGAGGTAGACCACAATCTTGTTGAAAACAATGTTCTATCTACAAGCTTCATCTTCTTCAGTGCAGAGGGGAAGAGGTTTATGTCTGTTCTCCATTTGATTTAGTTTTTGTCTGAACAGTTTGCACTGAGTTAAACTTTTCACAGAAACCCACATTTTTATCAAAAATATGCAGAGAGTTACACCAAATCAAGCTCAAATATACATATAAGGATTGCATTAACACTGTGAAAATAACACAATGAAAAAAAATATAATTTGTTCTTTGTATCTTTTAAAATGATGTCCTAAAATACCTAAATCAGACAACAGAGTAGCTATTTCCTTTCAAAGTATAACAGCAGCAGGTCATTTTAGAACATTTTAATGGGACAACTTCTTTAATGACTTCTTTACTGAAGCCTCATTCCTTTGAACACATCAAAACCAAATGTTGAATCAAGACAAATAGTTTCCAGGTGTCCTTAAACACTGTCTAAGTAACAGTGGAAACAACAGATAGAATTAAAAATGTGTAGGAAATAAGACAGCTCTATATGGGTTAGCCTCTGTATTGAACAGCTTAGTAAACATTAGAGGGAAAAACATTACAGAATTAGCAGGCTTTGGATCTAATTAAACAAACGGTGCAACAAAAACTACAGTCAAATGTTTTTGTCATATATGTTATTAGCACTGACCAGCTGATCTTTCTTTGCCTTAACTGAAAGAAATGAGGCTATACCTTTGCATCAAGTGGAAAACAATTATGTCTTAAGCATGGACTAAAGATGAGCAGTATAAAATCTGGTTCCACTTGGCTTCCTAACAGTGTATTCCCCAGTGCCCTAGAAAACTGCACTTCTTTAGCAAATAGTATGAGATGTATTACTTTCTGCACTGCTATTAAATAAATCTATTAGGATAAGGCATAAATACATCTTCTCCTTGCAGAGAATGCTGTTCTTGCTGACTGTTGAATGGTCAAAAGTGCTGAACCAGAGGCTGAAGAAATATTTTAAAGGTTATATACTTTAGAAAGAAACATTGATGGCATATTTTGAGAGGTGTTTTGAAGCAGCAATTAATTCTGAAAGTATGTAGAGCCAAGGAAGAAAATACAGTATTACACTTAGGCAACATTTTCTTTCTAAATTCCATATGACTGTAGTTAAATTTTAGTAATAAAGGCTGAGTAAGGACAAATGTTTTCTGCTCTTTGTTACAGATTGTAGGCACTGTCAGACTTTTTAACAAAACTTTGTCCTATGACTGCAACTGGTCTACTCTGTGACCCAAAGTTGAAACCAGACCACTCCCTAAAATATGTGCTTGTTTTCACAGTATCAAGAAAAAAAATTGCAGGCTTTCTATGTAAGGGGATCACCTAGATTCATACAATCAAAGCTAAGACATTGAAAAACTCTCCTTAACCTAAATTAAGGGCAGAGGAAAAAAAACCTTGAACAGTGAAAATTCAGAGCACATTACATTACTGGAACAGAATTTCCACATGCTCTTTTGTCCTCATTCATCTTTTCAAGAATACATAATTTATTCACAAATATATATGATAAACTATTTAACTAGTTTAGCTGATAAAGCTAGCCCCTTCTTTTTATGGCGCTTTGTGGGAAATCTCAGATTTATAACCATGCAGGGTTTTAGCAGCATCAAAGAGGATGTGACAACAAAAATGATGCTTTAATAAGGTGTGTACAGACATTTGAAGAGGAATCTGCTTCCCCAGGTTGGAAAAAGTCTGCATAGTAAGAATATACAGTATGCTTTCCCTGTCTCTCATTCTTCTTTTCAGATAAAACTGGACATTGAGCCCGTGAAAGTTGCTCCTCTAATGTAAGAGCTTTGCATACATTTCAGACAAGAGAGTTCCCACAAAGAATAAGGATAAAACAGGGAACTTGTCTTTGTTTTTTAGATGAAATCTAATTTTGGGCAGAGAGGAATTTCCATCTTTAATGAAAAGACTCGGAGGAAAATAAAAGCTAACTCCAGAAATAATGTGCAGAAAGAAGGAACAAGCAAGACAACCAGGAGTATGGGATTAATATTTTCCTTGGTGGTATATCTGAAAAAATTGTGATTTCAGAGATTGGGACTTGCAGCCCTTCCAAATGTAGGTTTTTCTGCTCACACTTTTGTCTTTCATTCCCTGTATGATCTTCCTTTACTTACTGAAAGAACTATTCATCTGTTTATATATGGAGCCCTTTCAACACGATTTTTCTTCTTATATAGGATTTAAGTTCAAGTATTATGCATTTGACTTTTGGGCATTTACTGCGTTTAAATTTCTATTTCTTCAGACTGGGTCCTTTTAATAAAATCGGTTTCCTCTGTTCCTGAAAGACTTCCCTTAAAATTAAAAAACTCTAATTAGATTGTTTTCCTTATTCTTAATTTAATTTGGATATTTGTAGGCACTCAAAATTTGGGTTCTGTGCCTTGTCCTTCTTTACAATCCTTCAATTTTCAAAGTCACTACTAAAATAGCAGAACATGTGGTTGATTCTGTGTTTCTTGGAGCTATGGGGAAAGGAACACACAGTCCTTGTCACAGTGAGAAACATTAATTTTCCAGTCTACAACTGCAGTGCTTCATAAAAACACAAATTTATGTAGAAATAACCTAATATAGAAAATCTGGTATTCTGAATTAAAATCAAGTTTTTAATATTATTATTGTAGGAACCCCTTTAGGTATAACCTGCTTAAAGTTGAAACAACAGAAATGGCATGAATAAATAAAATAGTCTAACGTGCCAGATCACAGATTTCAGAGATAATCTCAATAATTTCTGCTATGACTTGGCAACCATTCAACTGCAAATAAGAGAGGAGGAGAAAAAACTGGGTAAATTAGTCATCAGAAGATTATGAAAAACTACCAGTAACAGATGATGGCAACTTTAGGATGTTCCAGGCAGACAAATTCTAGTAGGGATAGAGCAGGTCAAATGAATGCCTTCAAAAGAAATTACTGCTGAGACTGGAGACCAAGAAAAAACTATTAAATAGCTCACCATGTTATCACTAGGATTTTTGAATGGACAAGGCTGTTAAAATACCAGGTATATCACATTCACAATGATTACTGGAAAAGTGTTCTATTAAATCTTGCAAGCAAGAAGGTGGAAATTCTATCCTGGCACAGAAATATTAGGTAGCCCATGTGACCTATAGTGTTGCATTATGAGTCTTGTTTTCTAATCTAAAAACATCAGGCTACCAACCGAAACATTGGTTTCAGGTAATGTAACTGAGACAAGGCTTACAAGGGCACAATAAAGATGATCTGTCAGGGCATGAACTTCAAGATCAGGAGGAAAGGGATCATTTTAATAGATACCCTAATGTCCCTCTCTCTTTGACAGAACTAGCATATGAAAGGAGCAATCAAGGGCTATTTTCAGAACCCAAAGGAGCCTGAAAAACAGCATCAACTTCAGCCTTTTAAAGTTAAATTTTTGATGCCATTGTCGATACCCCAAAATATAGACCTCATTTGTTAATATGTATTTTGAATATCAAAAGTGACCCAAAAGGAAATACATCCTCTTTCAAAGCTTCCACCATGTTGTTTCATTTTGCTTTAGAATGTATTTCAACATATTTAATAACCTTCCTAGACTAATCTCATGAGACCATAGAATTATTGAATCATAGAAATGTTTGGGGTTCAAACCCCACTGTCATGGGCAGAGACACCTTCTACTAGACCAGGGTGCTCAGAACCAGCCCAACCTGGCCTTGAACACTTAAGGAGAGGGAGTATCCACAACTTCTCAGGGCAGCCTTTTCCAAGATGAGGTGACTGTCTTCTCCTTAGCAGTGTCAGACCCCAGGAGGCTGAGGGCCATGTCAAAGTTCAAGTGACAGTTTGTGCTTTGGGTGTGACAGAGCACAGAACTCTCTGAGTGTTGATTGCTCCCTCAAGTGGTTTCTTGTGTTGGCAGAACTGGTCACTTGCATACTCAGCACGGAAGCTAGTTGCTATCAGAGAGCTAATAAGAAAAAACAGGGAGAAATTTGTCTTTGGAGGTTTTTTTGCTTTAATTCAATTTCACCAATAGCTATATGGCAGCTATAAAATTTGATAGGTGTTTTCCTTTCACACAGAACTTTCTATTAGCAGGTAAAACAAATGTTTATTGTACTAAATACAACATGTATGACTAAGTGTAAAACACAGGAACCAACATGTTGGTTTCAGTTTGTTCTGCATATCACTGGAGAGTCTGATCATTTTGCAACTCTATCTAGGCACCTTAAATTTCTCATTAATCATTATGTTTCAATGGGGAACACTGAAGGGTATTTTATCAGATTATAATGAAGTGGGAGGCTAACGTCATGGTCTGTTTATCTTCATACTTAACACAGCATAATTATTTTGTATTTTTTTTCATTCAGCTAGGACTTGCACCTTGACTTCTGTAAACATAGGCAGTTCGGTTTTCGTTGTTAAGGATGTTGACTTAACAGAGTATAAAATAGAAATCTGGATACGTGAGAGCAGCACATTTGAAGTCCAACTTTCACTTCTCCTGCTGGTTATATTCAGTGGGCCAATTATTCAACTGGCTATTTGCAGTAAAATATCAGAGCTCTTAAAATAAATGCTGGGTTTCAGGCTGCTATAATGAGTGAAGACTCTTCTGAAAACAATGAAGGAAGTCTAGACATCTGTACAGTAGGAAAAGAAGAAGGAAAACTGGCTCAAGGGCTTCTACCCCGAATTCCCAGCTCTCACAAAACTGCCAAAAAGGGTCTTCCTGTGATTGTGGATGAAGGAAGACTTCTGGATAAGCCACCTCTCTCATACATAGCTTTGATTGCAAAGGCGATACTTTCTTCCCCCACAAATAAACTGAATTTAGCTGCTATCTACAAATATATTGAAGATAATTTTCCTTTTTACAGGAACAAAGGTCGAGGTTGGAGGAACAGTGTAAGGCACAACCTTTCACTAAATGATTGTTTCATCAAGGTGGGAAGATGTGAGGATGGCAAAGGAAACTATTGGAGTATTCACCCATCAAACTTAAATGACTTTGTTCATGGGGACTTCAGGCAACATCGAAGGTCACGAAAGCGAGGACACCAAAAGGAGGTAAAGCACTGCGTTGCTGTGAATTATTTCACACCATGGGAACTCTCTCCTTCCTGCCCAGCACCAAATTTGCTTTACCAAACACATTATTTTCCGGATCCACTGTGGAAACTTCTGTACGCTGACAGACTGCAGTTTGTGCATGAATACCAAAAGTGGAATGTAAACAGTGATTTAATCACGGGGAAGTTTTCACCTCAATTACAGACTGATAAACCCCACAGCACTTCTGGGGACTGGTTTTATGGATCTCCTGCCACTTCATTTATGCAGCAGAATATTTTCCTAAATATTCAACCAGGTTTCCCTAACTCCCTTTTATTCTTTTCTCAAAAACAGCACCAAAGTGAAGCATTCAGACACATCTGTAAGTACTAGAAAGTATTTGAAGTGCTTGAATAACTTTGCAGGCATCTTGGGACTCTGTCAAGATATATATGTTGCACGATTTTGAAATTTTGTATATGTTTAAAGACAGCAGAAGAGTTTGCTTACTTATATAATCCAGCGATTATTATCCATGATTATTACCTAACGTATTAGCTTTGAAGCCATAACAATGACTTTTTAATAATTCTGCTAGTCAATGGCCATGCATAGATTACTTCAGTATAAAAGCAAATCCATCAACACTGCCTAATGAAATTATTTTTAAAATGTTCTGTATTAATCATATTATTGTATACTACTTCTATTGGATTCAAATTAATACACATGTATGTGTATTTATAACTATATGTTCAAATATGTACAGCCATATATTTACTTTTACACTATCTTGAATATGAAGGATTAATACATTTTTCCTTTGTCATTTGAGAATGTCTTTGAAATTAGACTTGTCATCTCCCAAACTGCTGGCAATACTGAATTATTCTTCTACTCATTTAATATTATACATTGGTTAGTACTCACTTGACACTATTAATTCTATTGCATTGTATTGATCAAAATGTATGTTTGTACTTTCATATATCTGTGCCTGTTAAGTTGTATACTTGTTCTTGTTTAAATGCTTGTTCAGATTAATAAACATTCCAAGTGAAATAGTATTGTAATATTATCTAAAATATGTTTTTAAGTTCAAATCTTCTTTTAAAATGCATGGCCACATATTAATTAGCCTACTTAAATGATTACTTAAAGGCAACACGGTTAATTATGAGTTTACCCATTAACTGGGTATAATCCATTTCAGAAATTTTAATTTTTTTGATATTTTCACCTATTGCTTAGGCTTATATCTATATTTTTAATTTACATAGTCATACTTATGTACATAGCTACAGAGTATATGATATAAAGTGCTCACTTAAATACATTTTTTGAAATGTATGTATCTATCCAGCAACTCCATGGTAGCAGAAACTTTTGAAGTTTTACATGGAGAAGTGTAACAGCCATTGTGAAAAAAACCCAGCTATGCTAAATTTTAGAACTAGTAGAAGAGCTACCTTTGAAACACTTGTTCACAGAAAATGCAGATGAAGGTACTGCAGTGTCTCAGTCATGAAATGCCCTTGCGTGTGGACAAAACCTGAGAACTGGACAAAGGTGGGGAAGGTGGGATGAAGGTGGGATGGGGAGACTGGCTAGAGGAAACTGAGATAACGAGTTGGGACAAGGAGCTCAGACATGTTGATCGAGGAGCTGTGAGAAGCCTAAGGAACACAAATTGTGAATGCCAGGCAATTAAAACCAGATGAGAATGAAAGCTAGTGATAAGAGTCTGGGCAGGCAGGCTTGATGAGCAGTGGATGGGAAAAAAGTCTCTGCCTGCTATAGTTTATGTATTGGATAAAATCTAATATTCACGGTTCTTTAGCTGTCAGCAAATGACTTTTAAATTACACAAGAGAACAAGTTACTCCTGTTTGTTCTCACTGGTTTACCTGGAAAAAGCCTGTGAAGTACACCTGAGGATGTTCCCAGAATGACACAATGTCACAACTTCATCTTCCCTGCTAAGAGCTGGAGAAGGGTATTAAAGTGTATAACATGACACTCTGCTTGAGCTGTTGTGACCTATCACTTACCAGGTTATCCTTTATGCCTGAAGTAGCCATTTTAGTCTGCTGGGGAAAAAGAATTGTATTTTACCAGATTAGTGATGGTACAAATGTGGCATGTACCAATCCCTAGGCACACTTCCAGATCTTTGTGCTAGTTTCCTGTGGGAATGCAATAATAGTAACTCATATGAAGGAGACATTCTTCAGCTCAGATGCTCAGAGTTTATTTGAAGACCACTTTGAAATAATTTTCATACCACTAGTGATACACATACCATAGAATGAGAACTCCCATCTTAGCTATTTCCACTATGATTATGTAGCTGTCCATATGCTTTATCACGATTTTTGTTTTATTCAATGTGTTTTAACTTTTTGTTTGTTTGTACAGCAACTGCATGCCACATTGTAGGAGGATTCTTTCCTATTTATTTTACTATTTATTTTACATTCATCAATCAGTGGGTATCCATTGCTTTCTAACTGTTCATAGTTCAAACACTGCTCTGAAGACAAAATACCCAATCACAATTATATTATTATCCTTCAAAGCCATAATATAATTTACTTTCAAAATAACCTGAGAGAACATCTTGAAGAACAGACCTAAAAGTCTGTTCTTCACTGTGGACATTCACTTTGGACATCAGGTTGGTGAATCAGTGAGTAGCACTCAAAGCCCAGCAGCTGAGGTCCCATTGCCCTGTCTTTCAGCTCTGAGTGTTCAGAATCTTCCCAAGACACAAAGAACATGGAAAAAAGTGACCATCCTGATAGGTTTGATTTCGATAACTTGTCCTACAGTAGATGAAAGAGGCAAATGCATATCTCCATGACAAGGTACAACTGCCATAATATAGAAAATACTATTTCTTCCTATAAATGCCAACAGAATTTGAAGTTATTTAACAAAAAATACCCATCATTTCCTCACTGCATGATTTTAATTAATATAGAAAAAGGTCCACCTTGAATATGAAATATGGCAAAACAGATTTTTTCATACAACTTCAGGCAATATTTTAATACCTTCAACTGAGGTAAGGGCCAAGTTATGAATACACTATTTAGACAAGATGCCACTTTTCTCCTGCCCTAGTGTCTGAAATCTTACTGATGTTTTTTTAAATTTCAGCTGAAGGAGTAGAGTTAACACATCATTTTGTGATGAAAATGTTGAAGTACTAATTTGAAAACAACTTGAAGTAAAAATTTCAAAGAAATAAGAAAAAAATCTAGTTGTATATTTTACCTGAATTCTAAACCTTCAAATACACTTAGCATAGAAAAGAAAAAATAAAAAATCTGATCTTGAAATATAATCTTTTGATTAGAGAGGACATTAGATTTCTGATACAGGAAATTACCATTTAATCAGAAGACAGAAATGTTCTTGAAAATTAAACAGATTAATTACATGCTTGTACAGGAATTTATGAGGCAGTACTTATGGTGTAAGAGACTCCCTAAGAAGCAAAATCAACAGTTGCAGATGCTGAGTTACAGAAAATCCAACAAGAACAAAATATCTAAAATCTGCATGTTGACAACTTCAGCATTTTCCAACTGAAACATATTACTGGGGTTGATAAAAATGTCAGGAAGTCAGAATTTTTGCATTTTTACTATAATCCTCTGTTATACCCAAAAATAAGACAGAGGTCATCTTTTTATGGCAGATCTACTTTAGGAGTCCACAGATGCAATGTCAGTGTATGACATAAATAGCTGAGATGGAGGTCACATATGCTCTCACAAACAAAAACATCAATTGCTTTCATCTTCTTTTTGCACTAAATAAAATTTTGAACTTTTGCTAATACTTGAAATAAACTATGCCTTAATGAGGAGCAGTAAGAGAACTGGGACTGAGCATGAGACCCTTTTATTCCAGTAAAAATACACAGGTAATAATTTTAAACCAGATAACGACATTAACTTTGCAGTTGACCTTCACCAGATCATACATACATTTATTCTGAAACTAAAGTTTTAAGAGCTCTGCCTGCTAAGCACAGAAAGTTAGTATACAGTTTAATTTCTGATACATTTGCTGCCCAGCAAGACTTTTGACTCTGAGACTTGTCCTCCTTCATATTGAAAATAGCCACTGTCCAGGAGAACAAATGAAAGCTTTGCAGAAAGAAAAGCCTACAAGCCCTCTAGCCACTCACACACACTGACTTATGCTCATCCAACAGCGATCCATCTCTTGTAGCCCCTGAACAGGTTATAGAAGATGACCTTTGGAGGCAGCAGAAACAGAAGTGCCTCATCCAGTGTGCTGAGGCTCATGTACCTGGATGTATAAAGAATTTGTCAGGTTTGGCCTGTAGTGACACCGTGAGGGAAAAAAAAAGAAAAAAAAGGAAACACTCAAAGCTTCTTTGAGAGATGGTGAAATCAGAAATGAGATTATGAAAATGAAAATGTCCCAATCACACAGAAACGATTTGCGACCAATAAAGGACGCAGATATGGTTGATTTAAGTGTGTCCTCCTGTAGTTAAAATTCTTTTAATTTCTTTGAAGTGTAATTTTAGTTAGGATCTTCCTAGGTTGGTATAATCTGCTGCACATATGCTAAAAATATGAGAAAAAATTGTTTAAAAATGTTTCTGATCTATATTACACACAAAAGAGCAATGAGCACTTACAAAACTAATTCTTTCTGTGTAAGGGCTAGTGTCATGCCAAATGGATGATGCAGATATGAGTCAAAGTACACAATTTTTGTACCACAGACCAAGGTTGGAACCCTTTTGCCAATACCAACTCCTGACCAGGTTCATCCCAGCGTGTGAGAAATGTCCTGGGATAGGCTACTGAAATGGTTGAAAGCTACCACAGAAGCCATAGACCACCTTGATCCTGTAATGTGTTGGCACAGATGATGCGACTGAAAAAAGTTGGAGGCCAGACTCTCCTGAGAGCTTTGAAACTCTTTTAGTGTGTATTTACATTATGTTTAATAGGACATTAGATATGATGTCCCTGAATGACTCCTCTGTGTCTTATCTGTTCCCAGTACAGGGAACAGATCTGAGGATCTGGTCATTGACATTAATTAATGTCAGCTTTTCATTCTCCTTGTGCTCCTCCAGCATTTAATCTGTCTCTCTGTTTCTGTGTTCCTTTGTTGTCTTCCAATCTGAATTTCCCACTTCAAGTTTTCCTGTGGCTCTAGTGTGTTACCTTATGTACAAATCAGCTAACACTGTCAGAGAAGAACCCTGGATCCCAGTATTCCCATTTCATCACAGACAAAATGATGCTTATGTCAGACATTCTGGAATAAGACTTTAACTTCTGAAAGAATAATGTAGAAAGAAGCTATAGCAACTGTTTCTATCAACAGCCATGAAAAAAGAACTAATTTCATTGGAAGGAACAGACCAAAAAGTAAATAAAACTGAGTCTTGCAGACTTTATTTCTATCATAAGACCATACTGCACTAATTTTCCTCTGTGTCTCACAGATTTCTTAGCTCGACCTATAGTAAACTTGACTCAATAATAGCTTCTAAAAAAGGTCATGAGAGTTTTTTTACAGAAAACATATGTCAACTGAATTTGGTAGTCCAGAGGAGTTTGCAGTGTTAACCAAGCAATGTTGCACATAAACTGAACTAATTATATTTTCAGTACAAGACACATTTTAAGCAGCTCAATGCAGGCTGTTGAGATTGTTTATCATACAGAAACATTTTCAGACATTTGAAGTATGTGTGTGTGTGTGTGTGTGTGTATGTGTGTTTGGGTGTGCACACAAGCACTTGTGCACATTTATGAGTGCTCAGAATCTCATCTTTAAATGGTATAACTTTGCAACAACTTGAAAAATCTATATAGGAAGTACAGTGGGTATAAAAAGCACATCAATGATGCTCTAGTATTAATAGCTGGTATGTTGGCTGCCTTCACTGCTCCTCATATTCATGACAGAAAAGCTAGATATGTACGGATAATTATCCCACCATCTCAGTAGTACTAACTCAAAGATGAGATTAAAAACTGTAATTCCTGTTTAATCCATGTAGTCTGTGACACAATCAAAGATAAAAGGTAATGAGAATACAACTCATGTACCAGAAGTAGAAATAATATCATAAAAGATACTCCATCACTTAAAACCACTAGATGTACATCTGATTGCTGCAGACGAAGAAATCATTGTTTAAAACATCAAGCACCAGGTTCACAGACAATTCTGAAATGCAAAGCAACAAATTAAAGAGACACAGTAAGAGTCAGAATCAATCAGGACAAAATTTATGTCATGCTTGAAAGCCTTACTAGAATTCATACAGCAGTGCTTCAGTTAGTAGATCTTTTGTTAATTGAGATACAACAATACATACCAAAATTTAGTGAGAAATGGCAGATGTGCTACTAGCTGATAATTACTTTGCAAATCTGAATCAAATAATAGCTTTCTAACAATTAGAGTAATCATAGTAATTTTAAGGGTGGAGAGAACAAGGATGATATCAAGTTTGCGATATAAAAAACTGGAATTAATACTTGAATAATCTCCATCATTAATCAAGAAATAAATCCATCTTGCAAGTGGATTTCTTGAGAGCAGTTAATAACTGCCATCACACTTTCCTGAGCCTGCAATCCAAATATAGATAGAAGAATGACTGATATTAGTTGTCTGAAAGTGACAATTCCCTTCTGAATATCACCAGAGCACGTGACCTGTATAATATGAAGTTTTGAAGTTAAATGATCTTATAAGGAAATAATTCAGCAGCCAGCTTGATGACAACTGTGCATCACAAGCAGAGACATTAAGACTTTGGTAAACCTGTTGTACCTTAAGGTTAAGATGAAAAAAGAGTGTTATTTTTTGGTGTGCAAATATTTAAACTAAAAATCAAAATTTGTTTTACACCAATTTCAAAACATTTAACTGTATTCCTATTATATCCAAAAGATTTAAACCTCAGTTTAAGGAAGATGCACCACCCAGCAGGTGATGGGATAGTTCCCAGGCACACTGATCTTCCTGCAGAAGCTGTTCCCTCTGCAAAGCTTTGTAAGTCACAGTCAGTAAAAGCTAAACTGGATGCTGCATGTTCCTACAGCCCAGTAGCACAGGGCAGCTTCCTGCAAGGAGGGGTGTCTGAAAATGCAGATTCTGTGCTGCACCACATCCTTCTCTATTCACTTCAAATACATAGTATGTCAGGGGCCACACAAGAGATCTTCCTCCACCTCTTAAATGGGTTTTGTAAACACACTCACAAAGACAGACCCTTCACTCCTCCTTTCTCCAATCTTCTTTCCCCTTTGTTTCAGAATATAATCAAAAGGGATAGAATTCAGGATAATATTTTGGTCCTCTAGGCACTTGACTTCTGAATGTTTGAGTATTAGTAGCACTGTAGCTTAAGAAAAGAATCTGAATATCTCTAAATTAAAAATTAAAAAAAAAAAAGGCAACAAAAGCCACTTTGCTCATAACTCAGTTAATACAAACTGGAATTTCATTTGTCAGATTCATATTTTAGTTAATTTTTTCCCTTAATAGCATGATTCTTATGAAAGTCAGCTATACCTTTCATGCCAACATAAATGTTTGTGAAATGCAATAGAAAAAATGTGCAATGTGTAACAGTGAATAAATACATTGTTTTACAGACTCAGAACATGCCCATATGCTTTTTTATAATCCACCATCAGTGTGCAATCTGGCAAACTCCACAGAGACCAATGACAGTTTGTATATTTGGGGTATCAAACACTTAAAATAATTAGTATGGGGAATGAATGTGAAGGCATAGTCCTATGTTTCAGTGACCAGAAGACACCTATTCATATAGAACAAGAACAGATGAATTAAACTCTGCTGGAAAAAAAAAAACAAGGTGCTTGCTAAACCTTTGGAAATAATAAAGTAATCTGTTAGCAAACAAAAGTAAAGGCAAGTTTCCAGCATCCAGCATGCCAGTGAATTCCTAGAATGTCAGTTTGATGTATGTACATGAAAAGCAATAGGAATGGCTAATTTTTCTAACAGCACTTCAACAGAATACTGTCACTTGAAAGACCAAGGAAGAAATATGGTCTAACATGGCCAGTGGATGTTACTGAGAATTTATGCTGTGATTTAAATAGTACCCTACAAGAGACAAATATTGAAAGAAGAAAGAAAATTTTAATTCTACTGGAAAGCAGAATTTTTTAAAAGTAACTTTGTACCAGAAAAGTGTTACAACAACTTCTCTGAAAACAAAACTACCCATTTGTCTGCAGAATGGTAGACTTTTCTGTAGTATCTTAACAAAATGCCTAAGACGTTTCCACATTACTGATTGAGTCTTCCAGGTGAAGTACCTAAGTATACCTATTGTGAATGCCCAGGATTTACTGAAGAGTGCAAGCCTCTATGGACAAAAGATATGGTCTTCTGCCTACATGAGTGAAGACAGCAGCCTCAAATATACTTTTATGAATTTTTTTGTTCTGCGACTTACAAGAGAGACAGACTAAATGCAGGGTTTTCTGTACCTGCTACATCAAACTACCTATTTTCCTAATGAAGTGGCAGAAATTTATCCAACACATTCAATATACCTGGATTTTTGACAAATATTTCATTTGACAAGTGAAAAAAAAACATCTCCATGTTCCTGAAAGTGTCAATACCATATTTTTGAATAAAAGAAGAATTCAAAATGTGTTAGCCCTGGTTCAGCGCAGATCATCCAACAGTTGTTTATTATCCTGGCCTCTTAGAGGTATTTCAGATCAGGTCAGAATCTTTTAATAGCATCAAATGACACTGATTGATTGATTGATTGATTGATTGGAATAGTCAAAAGGACACATTACAGGAGAAAGAGAAGTAAAAACAGTATGTACACTGAAGGCTGATAACAAAAGAAATACTCCCCAATTTGTAGAATGGGAGCCAGTTGGGGTCAAAGTTAATGTGACTTTCCAGGGATACTTAAATGATGGAGAAAACAGCAGCATGTGGGTACATGTTTCTCACTAAAGTTTTCCTCTATTTTAGCTCATCATCTGACTTAGAATCTTTCTGGCCTTTTGTGGCATTTTCCTGTGCTATGGCAGGACTCCAGGCCTGCATCATTTCTCTGACAGCTACCTGCCCAGAAAGAGGCCCTTAGAAGGGGAAGAGTCCTTCCCATTTCTTCTGTGTCCTTTAAATGACTATCTTTGAGAATTCTCTTTACTTTGAACTTGGATTTGGAAGGCTCCACAAGCTTCTACTGTTAGTTGTTTTTTAATATTTTTCAGTTTACACAACAGTGTAAGGGGAATTGTAGGAACCAACAGAACTTCTGAAAAACAGGGTTTTAGACAAATGAAGTCACCACACTAAGTATGTGGAAGGGACAGGGCCACTTCAACAGGGAGAAGACAGAAAATGGGTTGAAGAGGGATAGGCTCTGGCATGAAGCATGTCCGTTCCTGAATCAGAGAGTTTGCTCACTCTGGCTTATCACAGACTCCAGCCTGGCTCAGTCAGGAGGAAATGCAAAAAAATAATAGTGGAAGAGGAAATGCAAAAAAAGAAGAGTGGCAGTGACCAGGAACAAGCAGGAGCTGAGCTACTGCATTCTCACAGTTTCATCACTACTTTGGATCTGTCACGTCAATGGTGTGAGTCAGTGAACTGGGAGCAGAGCTCAGAACTCAGAAAATGTACAGCTTCACAAAATGGTGATCTGCAACTCTAAAAGAAAAGCTATATATTAGATAATGTCACAGCCTGTCATACCTGTGACCTTTAATTAAAGTGTGTAAAATCATGCTTTTCAGTCCTCTCCGCAGTGATACTCGGCTCAAAATGAGATATTTTGAGAGGCAGAAGTTTGGTTGGCAATGGGTCTGAAGAGGGATAGCCAATCTTTCTGTGGTTCTGGTCGGGTCTAATGAATTAGTAGCATCCTGCTATCCCAAGCTGTGCCTTATATCAATTTTCTTCTTCATGTGACACAAGACTGGTACAAGAGACTGAGATGGAAGGTGAAACCCTTTTGTTCATTGACTGTGTCTGAAACAAGATACTGGGTGGTGCTGGCAGTCTGTGTCAACAACAGTCTAACTCAGAGCTTACTCTGCAAGTACTTTACAGGAACATAGAACTATTTGATTTTGAAGGCATCTTACAGATCATTTAGTTACAGCATTCCTGTCAGGGGAGGGTGTACCTTACACAAGACCAATGTGCTCAAAGACTTATCCAGCCTTGTCTTGAATACTTCTAGAGATGGGGAATTCACAACATCTCTGGAAAACGTGTTCCAGTGTCTCACCACCCTCATAGTAATGAATTTCTTCCTAATATCAAATCTAAACCTAACTTCTTTCAATTCAAAGGTATTACCCCTTGTCCTGTCGCTACATGCCCTTGTAAGCAGCTCTTCTCCAGCTGTCTTGCAAGTCTGTGTAAACAGATACAATTCATACTGCATGGGGGAGTTGCACATGCAGTATAACAACCTTATCCTTTCCCTGGATTTTCATAGTATCAGTGTTTCCATTCCTTCAAACATTGGTTAGCTGCTGAGAACTGTCAGTAAGGGTTGTCTTCATTGCAAAATGTAGTGGTGGGTTCTTTGGTGACATGGTTATGAAGCTTTGGAAATAACTGCAATTCCCATTTCACTGGAAGTTCACTGATAAGGTGCCAGGGTGTGATTCTAACCTACATGAGAGGCATTTTGTCCCATTACCACCCTGAATTTGCAGTCCCTGGATTTAGCTTTTTTCATAGATCTACAATAAGAATTAATTGGGGAAAAAAAGGGAAAAAAAAGGAAAAAAAAATAAATCTTACTTATCAATCAATCAAAAAGCTTATCAATCTTACACTAAAGGTTAATGCTGTTGTAAGAGAATTAAAGAATAAGGGCATTACCAGAAATAAGAGCACCTTTAGCAAAAGCTATGTGTCTTCCTGCAAAATGTACTAGGTCCTAAAATTCTTTCCAGATGTTCCTGTTTGTCAATGAATTAAGTACATGGTGGTTTAGGGACACAATTTCTTCATACTCATCTCCTATTTTTGACATTTACATGCCTAAATCCATGTGCGATGCACTGTTAATTTACCCCATAGTGTTCCTGTGGAACATAATTTGTATGCACATAAAATATCAATGTAATATCTAGAGGTGAAATCCAATGGAAACAGTTTGCTGTGAAATCCAGTCTTTGTTCCCTCATTTTTCTACTTCACTGACTGTTGCTTTTTCCAAGTACTCCTAGAGATCCCTTGCGCAACCCCTCATTATCCTTCATTATTACTTTATTTGAGAAATAAACTAAAAGTATTTTAATAAAATCTGATTTTCCATAATTGTTGGGATGATAAGATGGTTTTTCAGAAGAGAAAATGTTAATCAATTTTATTTCAAAACCACATTGAAATTCCACATAAATTGGTGCCAGAGTGCAAATGCTTGTCAACTGGGAATGGTAAAGGGAGGGAAGAGAAATATATGCCAACTCTCAGGTTAATAGAAAGGATGTGAGATCTGCTTTATTTGAATCAAATACTATTTAGCAACTTAAGCATCCGGAGCACATCTGATAACTTGGGTAAAATGTATTGATTTCTCTATTGATTTTTCTAATATACCTTCTCTGTGAGGGAGTTATAACTGAAAGTAGCAAGTGACTCAGCTAATGCCAGCTCTAAGTAGTTTGCAGATGCTCAGATATGCAAGATGGGTCATCACTAAATTCCAGAATGTGACAGGTCCTCGTCTTCCACTTGGAGGCAATACACAGTATTGGTTCTTTCTCTCTTGGCTTGCAGTGTTTGAATTTTTTTCCAATATGAAACTTCTTGTGCATTTTTCCATAGCTATGAAAAAGTGGCTTTGCTCATAAACTAGATGTATATATGGATTAGATAGTATATGGCCTTTATACTACTGTATATTGACTTTAACCTTAGGATCAAGAGTATAAAGCCTTTTTCTGCAGTCCCAAAGCTGATTCATTAGTTGAAATAATACCCAGAACCACATAAAATACCTGTGGATTTCTGAACAATTTATTTCCAAGAACAGCTCTAAAACTCTGCAATGTTTATCACACTCTCTGAGCAATTTAATATAAACAAAGGATAGCAGGAAATTCTTGCACTCTTGAAAACACTAGAATTTCTGCTATTGCTTTCATTGGGATCTGAATTTCCTGGATGCAGAGGAAATTTATCACTGAGTTCACAGCAAGTTTTACTTTCATAGACTCATAGAACATGCTGTGATGGAAGGGATACATCAAGTCCAACTCCTGCCCCCGTGCAGGGCACCACAAGAATCAGACCAAGTGCCTGAGAGCACTGCCCAAATGTTCAAGAAGTACATTGTACTGCTGGTTCTAGTATTGCAGTGCGCTTTCTTTAAATGCAGAGCATAAATTTAGACCATAGTCACAAAGTGTACTTTAGAAGTAGAAAAATTACAATTAAAAAAGAATAATAAAAAAAAGCCTAAAAACCCCAATAAAGGCAGCCATGAATTATACTTAATATTCTACAAATTTTGCACACAGAGAGTAACGCTTGAAATATAATTCCAGCAGTAGGAACTCAGACTTTAAGTTTCAACTCTAAAAGTCCAAGAATAGAGACTGCAATGAAGACTATTCTGGGCCCTCTGGTCCTTTAACCAGCTGTCCACGGGATTTTTCGCATGCCCTAACTGTGAAGAGGATGCTGATACTGCTCCTGAGATGGTAATTACCACAAAGGAAGGAGGAAAGCTGGGCCATAAAGCTGAATGGCTGCACTATGAGAAGATTTTGCTATTCTTTCTGCAGATGCATCACAAAATAATGGGTCTTCCTTCCAGCAAGCATTGTGCTTACTCCTAGTTTCTCTGACAGACTTTATTCAGACATTGTTTACTCCAATAAACACAATGGAGAGATTGCCCAAATTACACGACGTTATGTCCAAGGCTTCTGGATGAAACACCCAGTAAGGTAGCACAGAACTGATTCATATCAAGACTTCCAATTCCAGAAGTAAAAAATTACCTTGAGATTTATTCTCTAGATTTGTAACATTTTAGAAGCAATTCCCGATGGCTGGCATAATGTTAAATGTTGCACCCAATGACTCTAAAGGATACGTCCTGAGAATACAGAGTTTGGGAAAAAAAAAACAAAGAAACCTCCAAACAAACCAAGAATAGCCAAAGAAACTGAGTTCGGCCTGCTGCACTCCAGGCACCACGGGCTGCCCCGAAGCCGTGTCTCTGTCCGGGGGTGCCCTGCGCAGGGAGCGCCGCATGCCCGGGGCTGCGCGGGGACACAACCGCGGCACAGCCCCGCCAGCAGCGCCCCGGCGAGCCCGCCCCTCGGGGCTCGGTGTGAGTCTACACCAGACACACAACAGCACCCACTCAAACACAAACAAAACAAAAACCCAAAAACAAAACCAAAGACCAACAAATAAGAATCCTTCTGTTAAGCGCCGCTGAATCCCGGGACGTTTCCCTGCACGCCTCACGCAGGTTCAGCCTGCATACATCCCCCCGCCGCGCTGACAGGGTGCGGACTCGTGAACCCGGGAGAGGGCCCGGGGCGGCTACCGCCCTCTCGCCCTCCCTGCTCCGCCGCCGGCCACGCGGGGGCACCAGAGCGCCGCGCTGCCCGCGCTGCCCGGCGCCGCGGGGCCCGCGCCGCGCTGTGGGCTCGGCGGAGCGCTGAGGGCCGGGAGCGGCGCTGAGGGCCGGGAGCCGGGAGCGGCGCTGAGGGCCGGGAGCGGCGCTGGGGGCCGGGAGCGGCGCTGGGGGCCGGGAGCGGCGCTGAGGGCCGGGAGCGGCGCTCCGGGCGTCGGGGGTCGCACCCCTGCTCCACCCTAACCCTAACCCGTCTGCAGGTCACTGAACGAAGGGAAGAGCTATCTGAAGGGTACTGCGGGCGAAGCGCGTTCCTTGCGCTGTCAGGTGTGAATGGAGCGGTTACCAGCTCCATGGTGTGGGTGTGAATGTTGGCAGAGTTTATCTAGCACCTTTTATAGCTCTTCTCTGCCCTTGTAATACTTTTTCTTGGCGCGTGGAAACAGGACAGCAATTCATCTGCGTCCACCAAAAGAATCACTGGACACCCTCCTCTGGGTGTTGCTCCATGGTGTCAGTGTCAGTACCAGCAGAGCTTCTGTCACCACAACTGAGAGAAAATAAGCGTACGTGCTTTTAAAAGCAGATTTTAAACTGCCTTTTCACCTGTCCTGGGTGAAATTGCAATCACACCAATCATAATGGTGTCAGAAGAACCCAATACTGCCTTGCTCTACATGGATGCAACTTCATGGCTGCACAGAGCGGCAATATCAGAAAAAACATTCAAGCGCAGACATATCTCAGTGAATGTATGTGATATTTTGCTGCTATTACATCTAGAACTTAAAAAGTCTCAGCCAGGCCCTAACTCCCCTGAGCCAAACGCTGGGCAAACAAAGCCTTCCTCGGTGCCCACCAAAGGCAGTGGAGGTTGGCCAGGCCCCATGGGGAGTGCTCCAGGCCTGAAGGGCTTACAAGTCCAGAAAGACAAAACAAACAATGACAGACATAACAGGCGTGCAGGCAGCTGCCTTGGCCCTGACCCTGCCATTTTTTCTGGTTTGGTTTAACCCTGCCTGAGAGGGTGCACGATCTGGACACTTATTTTAAATGCAAATCTTACTGGTTTACTAATCCAAGGAAGCTGAATATACTCTCTTTAATATATTCTAAGCTGAGACTTTAAAAGCATTATCAGTATCAAGTATGTTTTTGTGTATTTAAAACATCAACAGAAAATAATCAATAAAGTGTCTTTTCTTTTTCTGCATCTAATTTGTTTCCTTTAAAAATTATGTTTGGTCTTTTCTCTCTCCACTTTTGTTTTCCTCAGTCCTTTCTATTCTGTATTCATTCCTCCCAGTTTTATGCTCCATTTCCTATTTTAGGTTTCTATCTTGTGTATTTATTTTTACTCATGTAGTCCCACTAGGTATCGCTGAAACTAGTCATATGCTTAATTTAACACAGAAAATTTTTGAGATATTATTATTTTGCTTTTTATGCAACTGTTAATCCCCAGGTATCCTTTTCTTTGGCTCTTTGCATCTTACCTATCTTTCGACCTAGACTCTAAGGCAGTGATTCCCAAGTCACTGCAGTTCAGCTCTTTACTTTTTCTGTCGGATTTTAGGTCCCCAGCCTTCAGCCACACTGGCCATGTCTGGAGTACAAGAGTCTGTTTTTCCTTGATGAAACTTTGCTTCAAGGTCCAGCTAACCTGTCTCACTCCAGCCTTCCAACCTTGCTCTACCCCTGATCCTGCCAGTTACCTTACAAGAGAAGCCCTCTGGATGCCTTTATTGCTTTGCCCACCAAGTCAGCCTCAGCCAACTCACCTTGCTCATGCCAGGTTCCTGCCTTCCACCTGCCTCCAGAGCTCCACAGTATCTCCAAAGACAGATCCCTGCACAACCAACTACCTTTCTTGTGAGGAGGTACCTCCTGTCTGGATAGCCACTTGCTATACGAGCTCCATGTCTCTCTGTCCTTTCTGGCTCACGCTGATCATTACAGACCTAAAGGAAAGGCAGGACTTCTGCCATTAAAAGAGTGCAAAGCAGTAAAGGTAGGTACAGTGGGAAAAGAAATGGAGTTGATAGGAGGTGAGCTGGATGTAATATTCCTGAGGGTATTGAACTTCTTCCCTCAACTCCCCTTCATGTATTAGCATTCCCTGCTAGCTTGAGATTGCATTGAGCTGAATTCCTTTGTTCATAAAGATAAAAGCTATAAAAGTGCTATGCCTTTCCCCTTTTTTTTATTTAGCCAAATTCTAAATGTCAGTAAGTTTGCTGAGCCTGATTTCAGAAAATTGTTCAGGTTACCCTCCATACCTGCAGTTCTCTGTCCACAGAACAATGGGACTGTCAAAGGGAAGAAACCTTCACATTTTGAGCACTTGAGATTTTTTTTCTTCTTGATCAGACTCCTGGAGGACCTCCAGATGCTGATCTTTCCTTGATAATTGCATTTTGTGCATCATAAGTAGGCATCACATACATCTTAGCTGAGCAAAGTAACTCCTTCTTTATGTCAAATTTTAAGAGAGCAAGAGGCAGAATATGAGACTTCTGCTTACAAATTTTGCCTAATTTTTGAGTGTGTTGCTGGCTTGAAAGTATTCACATGGGTTGGAAGGGATGCTTGGTATACCTGTGTGTTTGCCATTAAAAATCTACCAGCAAATTAGGAGGGCTTCATATGAACCTGTTGCTTCATAAATGAAGCTGCCTTTCTCTGGACTTAGGTAATTTCTCTGCAGATGGCATGACAATGGGATTTAGTAGCATTCTTTGCCCCCTCTCCTCAAGCACATTTTTTACTTTATAGAGCCCCAGGCTGTTTTTTTCAAATGTTCTTTGGGAGGTATTCAGGATCCCCACCTTCAAACTTGAACTTCAAAGTTGATCAGGATGTCTAGTGCCCATCTTCTCAGCATATTTTTCAAGAACAAATGATAAACATTTCAAGCAAAGTGCACTTATTACAAGTTTGTTTGCCAAGTACTGC
This sequence comes from Parus major, assembly GCF_001522545.3. NCBI lineage: Eukaryota > Metazoa > Chordata > Aves > Passeriformes > Paridae > Parus > Parus major. Next base: position 24,665,420 of record NC_031773.1, on the reverse strand, counting down.
TGCCTCCCTTCCATGTTCCAACTATGTCAAAGCATCTGGTTTACAAACAGGTTCCTCCCTTCAGCTGGTACGTGGATGCCAGGGCACAAAGGCTTATCACTAATGAAGGAGTTTACAGGATGAAAGGGGAAAATGCTGTGGGAGTTACTTGACAGACTCTCACTTGTCACAAAATGTGTAGGTAGTTGTAGTTGCTGAGCAGATGAATGAAGTGATGTGCAAGAGGAGTTCTACCCCCAAGTTCTTCCAGAGTCTCATCTAAAATTCCCTGAAGTCAATAGATTTCTTTTTACATTGGTCTTTCAGGTGATTACTTTTTCCAATCATGAGACACTGCCTGCCCCAGGGTTTACCTCTTTAGAGAAGCCTGAGGTCATCTGACATTCTCAGATATTTGCAACCTAGATTACCAAGAAAATATTTATTGAGGAGATAGATAAAGATGAGTCCAGCATATTTTGTTCAGAAAGCAGTGCTTCCCTTAGTTTAATTTTTACTTGTAGCTAGACCAAATGCAACTTACATAAAGGATAAATTATTTTAACTTGATGTTCAGGTCAGCCCCAATTCCAAGAGAACATAAATCTGGCATGAAGCCATGTGCTTCTTGTGCATCACACACACTGTGCATTGAGAGGTACCATTACACAGACTCAAATACAGAATGTGTACACATTTCTTAGTATTATTTTTCTTTTTTATCATAGCTTGCATAGCAGAATAAAGAACTTTCAAACATCCTTCTGAAAATTTGTGGGAACTCAGGAAGTTGCAGCAATTAATGTTAGCCTGCTAAGAATATGTAATGTGTATCAAAGAACTGCTATTGCTACAGTCTCCCATGACTCTAAGTCATATTTTACTGTGTTTTGCAGCAGATTTTATTAGTATGTCTAATATTTTCAGGGCCTTTCACCCTAATTTATACTAGTGTGCCATATATTTATATTATATATACTATTATACTATTCATACTAGAGTGCTATACTTTTGTTTAAAAGAGAGCTGTCTTGTCTAGGTAATAGTGATGGTAGATTTTTTCAGAAATCTTGTCCTTTTTTGTTTTTCATTCATTCTGGTTATAATAAACTTTATAATATACCATAATTTGCATAGCTTGACTATATAGTTTCATTACATAAGGAAATATTTATATCAAATTATGTAATTTCATAGCTCTGCATGAGATTGATACCTGATCCTCTGCCATACTGTACATTGTCTCACCCTTTCTTTGTTATGAAGAGGGAACACTGAGTCATGAAGCATGATGACCCCAGTGCCAGAAGTATTCATCTAAATCAGTGGAACTAAGCTTTCAATATTTCAGAAAATTTAACTTTTTGCTGCTCAGTTATGAAAATGGTGAATTTTGCTTGCTCACTTCTGCAGGACCTTATTGCCCATGCACTAGACAAGTTACTAGATGTATGATTCATAGTCAGTGCCTTGTAGTCTGGATTTTTGTGAACTAGATGAGTCTAGTCTTATGGGTCCCTATTTTCTATGCTTGTGTGCAGAACAGAAAGGCAATAGGAACCTTCCTCAGATCCTAAGAATCTATTTCAAATGCCAAGACAGTGACAAATGCAGAATTTTCAGAAAACAGAAGGGTTGTTTCAGTGTGGCCCTGACTGCACAGAACCTCAGCTTCTGGGTACACCTGTGCTGCCCTGCTAGCTCGAGGCTCTGGTCTGTGTGGGAGCTTACTCAGCTTACACGCTGCCTTGAGCTCCAGGTCTAGTTTATAGCATCCAGCTGGACACAAGGCCATCGAGCTGATTGTGCTCATCGTGGGAGTATCTAATACAATATCTGTCTATAAAATTCTGGCCAAGTACTCAGAAACCTGAACAGTCATTTTTATTGTTGTATGAGCCCAAAATTTAAAAAGCAGAGGAATAATCATGCTGCACAATAAAGGCATAGTGATAAATGAGTAAAAATTGGAGTGCAGCAAAGAAGTCTTTGGCCACATTGGATTGCAACAGAGATTAAATCTACCATGAAGACATTGATCAGAGTAAAAGTGGCATGCTACTAGGAAAAAACCTCCTGATTCTCAAATTTGTATTTATTGTTAGTTTTTCATTTCAGTGGTGGGGAAACCAGTGCATGGGCTGCCTGAAAACAGGACCTGCCATCTGCTTGGGCAGCAGTTACACATAACTTTTTTCAAACACAGTCCATTCTATGAGCTACCTAATCCTGTGAGGGCGTGCACAAAGCCCGGCCCATCTCCCTTTCAGCTGTCTTTCAGCTCCAAGTGTTGCCAGTTAAAGAAACTTCTCTGTTTATTCTGTTATGTTTTTCATTATAAAGCTTATGTATTGTCTTCTTTTCTTGTTCTTGTACTCAAGATGCTGAATTATTGGTCATGGTTCTGTGTGACCTGGTTCTGACGTTCTTAGTCTAGCTGCTATATTTTTGTTACTTGGTATTTCAGGTACATCACTCTTTTGGAAAAGTACATTTCTTTTGTGAAGGAACTTCTATTGTGTGCCTGTTTTTCACAATATATATGTACGGTGCCTACTGCAAATGATTGTCTGCTGTATACATAAAAATAAGGTGTTTTAATCATGATGTGCCCATCATTCCTGCTGGGCAATTTACAGGAAAAACTTTTAAAATGTTTAAAAGAAAAAAAGGAAGCACTGATATTCCTGGAAATTTTCTGTTCAAGGAGGTAAAAAAACCAAAGCCCAGACTTATTCAATACTGCCTATTGGAGAAAAGAAAATCCAAGTGTGTACTTTTCTCTTATGTGTTTTCTGAAGCTCATCAAATGTAGGCTGTTTCATATCAATGTCAGAAATGAAATGTCAGAATTAAAGGCCTTACAAATTTTCCTGAGCCTCAGCAGCCAAAACATAGAGCCATCTTGAGCTGACCTCCATTGATGAAGAAGAGCAAAAGGAATGAAGAAGTCGACAATTAAAAGTAGCCAAAACTTAAGTGATGATGTGATTTAAAAATCATAACTACAGCTTTCAGAAACAAACAGGAAATGCCTGTGATCTGGTGAATTTCAGTATGATGTTTTTCATTTCTGAACTACTAAGAAATTTTTAAAAGCCCAGATTAAACTGAGAGGAAAGGGATTTTTTTCCATCAGTAAGGTTATTTATTCCACAGAAGCAGATTTTGACTTGCGATGAAGGCACTCACTGCCTTAGGAATATGAGGTTAGTTCGAGCTGTCTTGATATCAAATAATAATTACATGCTTTCTGACCTCTGTCATAAAGCATCCAAGAGATCAAAGGCCAAAATACTGTTGGTTCATTTTATGTTGATTTTGTTCAGTGCTAGTAACAGATGAGACTTGGGTTTTTTCTTGTAAAGAAAAACTGTTTTAAGTGCAGGAAGTTGATTGCTGATTAGTTTGTTGTGTCATCTTCACAATTTATCTTGAAATTTGTCTTCCAAACATAACATAACTATAAGAATGGACATTTTATAACATGAAGGCAGTTCTTAAATTTTCTAAAAAAAGGCATAAAATTGTATTTTAGATTTGCGGGAACAGAACAATTTTGCATAAAAATGTAATTTAAGAATTTAAGAATTTATTTTTATTTGTACCCTTTTCAAATCAGTGATGCACCCCTAACTGATTTCCTGCAGGGATCTTTACAAAATTTGTATAAAGTGGAAGGTATATTGCTCTGCAGTTTAGTTCATTTAATACTACAACCTTTTCTGTCATAATAGTACAGATTTTTTTTTCTGTAAGGAGGATTATGAAAAATGTCATCAAGAGAGAAATTCAAGGAGTTTAAGTAAGAATAAACTAATGCCCTAAACTGGCATTTTGAGAAGACACCCAAGTCAGTATCACCCCTCCCTTACATGAGTGCAGAGGGGATAAATTACAGAGTAAATGCTCAGGACTTTACCTTCTATGTGTTGTTGGAAAGAGATGGTACTTTCAGCATCAGTGTGTCTTCTTGTACTGGACACAGCAGCACTGAGTTGATACTAACGCATGCACAGGAATGTCACCTGCCAGCCTCTTTACAGCTTGCCTGGCAAAAAAAAAATTAATAAAAAAATTGGTTAATGCCCAGGAAGACATCTCAAAAATATTTAGTTTCCTTTCCAGAATTCCTTTTTGATCTGTATCACTTTGTCCCTCAATTTGTTCTCTGTATAACACAAATAATAAAAGTTACTAATTCTCAGGATTTTTGAGTTACATGACTTATTAATTGTTGTCTATGAGGTCTTTTTGCTGGCAAGAAATACGAAAGTCTCACGTTTTACTTACAGAGTTATTACTTTATACAGTAGCATACACTTAACAAACTCCAATGTTTGTAAAACAACTTCCAGTGCCATACCTGTAACTTTGGAGTTTCCTGGAATATTTCTGGTTTGGGGATTTTTTTTTTGGTTTGGGTTTTCTTTTTCTAAAGAAAATTTAATAAAGTTGTATCTCCTAGAAGTTTTGTTCTGAGAACAATATACTACTAATGAGGACTCTTCCTTCCTTAGACTCACAGATTTTGTACAGATATATTTTATATTTGAAAGCCTCTATTTTGATGGCTGCAAGGTCCCAAAGTTCAGTATTTCAATCTGGTCTTTTCCAAATCTTGCAGATGATTAAACTAGAAGAGCTATTGTATAAAGCAAGCTGATAGAGCTGCTTACGTTAATTCTTATTTGAGCTACAAACTATCTTTTAGAAAAATATTTAAAGATTTCTGTTGAGACCATAGGCCATAAGAAGTTGCTCACTTCAGTTTGCAAAAATATGCATCTTTATTTCTAGAATCGTTTTGTCAAATTTTTCCTACTATTTTATCTCCTTATATTGCTAATGTCATGGTTTTGATAGATTTAAGAGTCCACAATCAAATCTGTATAATTCCCCATGGTAACAGCTTAGAGGTTAGGTCCAAATCAATCTTTAGTATTCTCAGCTGATAAACTAAGCAGATTGAGCGTTTTGAATCTTTTACCCTGAATCATGATTAACAGTTCCCAAGTCAGGCTTGTGACTCCTCTCTGAACTTCTTCAACAATATTCCTGAACCATGGACCCCAACTCTGGACAAAATATTACAGTAATGATTTCATCAGTGCTAAATACAACAGTAACATAATAACTTTCGACACCTATCTTCATTCATTATTCCTCTGATACCTATTTGTTAAGCTCATATTAGACATTTTGTGCACCATGTCACAATTTGGGAAATTATACCCAAATGACTATGAACTCTGATCCTCAACTCTTTTTGAGAAGTACTGATTCCCAGAACTCTCTTAATTACAGGCTGAAATGCTAGTTCTTAGGTATTTAGTTACGTTAAATATATTTGCCCAAGTAAGCTCAGTACTGTTTACAAGGGATTTAATTACCTGATGTTGGTAATGACCACTTCCCCAGTCAATGTTTTGTTTTCAAATCTGAGCACTGATAGCCCAGCTTTGGCAAATCACCTGGGCCCTAATGTTCAGTCCATGGAAGAAGATTCTTTCAAAACATTCCCATAAGATTGATGCAAATTTCAGGCACAACTTGATAAGAAAGACCTTTCAAAGTAAAGGTAGTCAACATCATCCTGGTATTGAATGCCACAGTTCAAGAACTTGCTAGGTGAAGATGAATTGCTTTTCCTTTATTCTACATTAACCCAGCACTGATACGTAATAATACATGTATTATGAGAACATATACAAAGACTGGGTTAAATAGCTTTAAATTATCTTTGCAATTCTAAAAATTCCAATTAAATCTCCTCAAACTTATTTTTTTCTGCAAAGTAGGTTGCAAAACAACAGTGTCAGAGAAAAGATTAGTCCTCCTGAATCCCAGCTGTCGTTTAGAACATCCTTTCTCACCTCTTAACCAAAGAAGTTAATAATATGATGAGTTTTAATTGAAAAGTAGATGTAAAATTGACATTTCTGTTAAAAAACTTCTTAAGCTGTAAGATTTGGTCAAAAGAAAAGTATTTAGCCAAATACGCTATTTGAGCTGCTGTACAAAATTACAGATTTTACAGGTATACTGAGTAGGAAGGTCCTGTCCCACCTTTAAAGTAAGGACACTGTATATAATATCAAGATATCACTGATTCATTATCCCTCCAACTTGTTTCAAATAAAACATTAAGTAATGAGAAGAGAAAAAAGCCTTCAGCAGGCAGAAAAGGATAGTACTTCTTACTAAAAATATTGTATACATGATATGTGATGCTTTATTTCTATTTTTTAATCCTAATTTTCTTCAACATTATTCAGATTTATTTATGATATCTGTGTTATAATGTATATTTGAATTTTTATATATGTATATTGCATAGATATGTAAATATATTTATTATTGTAGGTTTTATGGGGACAAACATTGCAGATTTTGCAAAAAGCTCCATAGAAGGGCATATTTGCTCCTTTTCAAAAATGTGCTCAGAGGAAATGCTAGATGGTCTTCCAGATCTAGTTACAGTTTCTTCTTTCGTAGTCTGCTCTGTCCTGTCTTGTTTTGCTCTTCAGCTGAAGTTGCAATATAAAGTAAGTTTGTTAGCTCTATATGATTGTAATTTATGATGCTGGCTTTGGCTCCTATGGGACCATATTCTGGCTAGAAATCACCACAATAAAGATACAGTTCATCTTCCCTTTGAATTTCTCAGCTTTTTTTTCCCCTTAAGAAGCTTTTCAGGACAAGGCAGAAAGCAGTGGGAACCAGCTCCTCTGGTTTTACAGTGTTTGACAATCTCCCTTCAGCCAGGGGAATTTTCACACTGGCATCTGTGACCAGATTCCAAGTTTCTTTACAGTTCAAAGACTGCAAAATAGCTGGGTCAAGGGGCAGAGACTTTATCTGAATTTATTTTGCTTAAACTTGAGGTCTGGTCTTGTTTAACTAATAAGATCTCATTACATCATAGCCCATGCAGCCATGCCTTGCAAAGTCTTCCTTGGACAAGACAGTGAAAAGCAGTTAAGAAAATGATGAACACAGAAGTTGCTCAGGCTAGTTCAAATGAAGATTTTTGCAATCAGCCCTCAAGTCTTCACTCAAAACTGATAAGATAATGGGGAATGGGGGGTGGGGTGGGGGGGTGGGAGGATGAAATAATTGTAAATTTCTTTAATACCTGTAATCTTAGTTTGTGAGGAACACCACTTTATTTTACCAGAGAGGTTAGATCCTTTGTTCAGTTTTCTGAACAAACTTTTCCTCTCATCTGCAATTTTACAGAGAAGTCGAATACAAAACCAACATTACTACTGCTACACAGATATTTTGCGGACTACCAAACCTTGTAAATTTTACATCTTAAACTATTGTTTAACAAAACAAACCGTTAAATACTTGCAAATGTGCTGTCAGTAATTTCGTATTTGTGTTTTCCCACTCACTTTAGCACATTAATAAAAGATTGAGAATTACAAAACAGAATCCAGCTAAGCTTTGAACCCAGAATTTTTCCATGCTGTAGTAAAGTGATGCATGCCACATGAATTAGTGGAGAAGTGTTTCCAAGCAGTAGGATGTGTACCTTCAACAGCTATGACAACATCTGTTCTCTGGCTACAGATTACTGTTGTCTTCAAATTGTGTTGTACGATTCATTGGAAACTAACTGAAACAGCCTTTTCCCAGTGCATGCTACAACAGAGTCCTCAGCTTGCAAGTGCTAATTGCTGTTGACAGACACCTTAAATATTCATAATAACAACAACACATTTCTTTTAGAATTTTTTTTTTCTGTTTATGCATATATATTCCTTCATGAAATAAAATACAGCAGTGTTCCTGAATTTTTAAATTGCCTGAAAGAGCAGCCATAAGAAATATTATATATGGTACCATTTATTTTTTTGGGGCATCTAAGTACCTGGTGATGACAATTTTAACTCAGCACTGCTCATAGACTGGAAAGCCAGACCTGGCTTTTGTGATCATGGAGCCTTAACACCTGCACCACGTAGGCTATGCATTTTTTCTGAATGAATTTTTATTTTATATTAGTATATTCTCAGGAAAATATCCATACATTCTTTAAAAACCCATTATGATGGGGAACTTATGATAGTGTGTAAGAAATAATCCCAGAATATTCTCACTGTCCAGAACAATCTTATGCCTAAAATTGTTCCTCTGTGCTTTAATCAGAATTTGTCTCATGTCATCCATCCCTTGGAATCTCTTACACGTTGTCTGCTACAGAGAAGACCCCACTATTATCAAAACATATTGCAGATATTGTGATAAATATTATTGCGGATATTGTGTTATTTTTTAAATGTGTTTGACTTCTTGTTAGTCTTAAAACAGCCTTTTCCATATTTTAGCCATCTCTCTACAGCTGCAGACATGCATTCCTTCTGATCACAGCCTAGCACTGATGCCTGAGCAAGAATTTTGTTTGGTTGATTATCTGTCCTGATTCTTGTGGGGTTTTTAAAAGTGCTGGGTCTTTTCCAACACAGTTTTTTTGTCTCATGCCCATTCCCTCCCAGCAAATGCACAGTTTGCATTCCTCTTCCCCCGTGTATCACTTTAGCCTGTATTTCATTCATTGTTTGGCACTGATATCAGATTGACAGGCCTGTCCATGCTGTCCTGTTTACCACTTAGAAACACAGAGATTTTGCATTCTTCCATTCTTTTAGAACTTCATTTGTTTTCCTAGATTTATTGGAAATCTATATTCATGTTAAAGCAAAAACCTCATCCAACTCTTTTAAGTCTCTTGAATATATATCTATGTCTATTTATTTAAAAATCTCTAGGTTTTGTAGCTGCTGTTTATTGTTCTCTTCTATTGCTCTAAAATTGAAACTGTTTATTCATCATGTGCTTTGATCAAATCATTCTGCTTTATCTTTTTAATTTTGTGATCACATTTTCCATATAAGACTCTGTCCCCTAATTCTATCTTACAATGGATACAACTCTCTAAGTTAAAAAATTATTGCTGGTAAGAATAGCCTCCCATTAAAATTCTATTGCATTTGTTGGAAAGGGCAGTGGTGAATGCTATTTTGTTATGCTTATGTAGATCTTCATAGTTTTAAAACAATCATTCTCCCTCCCTTGCTACACTTAGGTCCTTTAAGTACTGCCAAACGGTATGGTTCGATATTCTGCAGTGGACAACCCCTGTTGCTTCATTAGGACATTCATGTTTTAGTGTTTGTTTGAAACTGATCACAACATCTAAATAAAGATGTCATTCTTCTGCTTTGTGGTTATAGTACATATTAGCCAAACTTAGTCTTCAATTTTGAAAGTTAGTCTCATTCCCTACACTTAATTCAAAGACATTACAGGAATTCAAAGTATCAACATGAATCTCCTGTCTCATCTGACAATTTCAGAAACCTGAAGACACCATGTCATTCAAAAAATAAATTGCTAAAGGAAGTGCCTACAATTCTGTTGTTTGATTATGTTCTTACTTCTGCTTACCTGCTCTGCATTTTTTCTAAGTAGGTTACAGCATTAATTTTAGAAATCCAATCATGTATACATTCCCATCAGCTTTTTGGATGAGACAAAGTCATTTAATAAATGAACAATATCAATTTCACTTGTTCAGCAGTTAGATTCCCGACACAGATATAACGGTACAGAATTTGGTCTTTTATTTTGCTATTAGTACCTGAATATTATTCAGGATGAGTGTTTCTGTTCTGGTTTGAGGGTTAATTCAGTACTGAAATGTCATAGGATCATTGCTTACATATGCATTGGTATCAGTGTGGGTAGAGGGAGTTATTAGCTAATGAGAGTGAAGAAGGTGTTCAGGTTGCTTTGATATATTTTAAAGCTTCTCCACAGTATTTGAAGTTCTTTCAAACATGCCTGCCCAAAAAGAAGTTAAAGCTTAATTTTGAAAAAATAAGTTCTATTTGTATAGTTTTTGAAATGCCAAACTATTTTCCCATTTCTATATCAAAGTTGCACATTTTAAATAATCTGTGATACACAGGCTAGTATAACATGTATTTAATTTATATCAGTATAAAGAATATGAGAATTATACATTACTAATTTATCGTTACTGTTTATTGAGTAATTTTGTGTTTTAGTTCTTTATCTCCATATGCTTTGTAATTAGCTTGTCATAGTCACAGAGAAAACAGCAATCTTTCTGTAGATTTTAAGTAATGCTTGCATTGGGTAAGCTTTCAGGTAATACTTGTTTCAGGCCCAGACCAGCTCCCATTAAAATCCATGAATAAACTAGCAGTTATCTCCTAGAATAATCCCTCTTAAACCTTTATTACAGCAAGTAGCACCAGTTCACCTGTTATATTAAATTCAATAAATTACTGTAAGAAGTATGCAGACATATCTGCTGCACAGGTAATTCTTCAAATGGGCACTTACTGCTTTTCCTTTGTTCCACATGGATTTGGAGTAGGTCCAAAATAAAGGTTTTCTGGGCATCCATGTGCAGCATGGTGCTGTAATGGTAGATTTTCAATAAAAAAGAATGCCAGTATTTTATATATGTAGCTGGAAGAGATTTTTAAGAAGTCAGCATTCATTTAAGCTCTTTTCAAGACCAAATATTCAACATTCAGTTGTACCCTTTGATAATCTGGTTTCTTTAATAGGTGCTGACTTCCTTCCTAAACTGGTGACTTTTCAAAGTCTGACAAATAAAGGACAGCCATGGATGGAAGAATTGTTCCTTTGATGAGAATATGTTGACCTCTCTCCTATGGCTAAGATGCTCACAGCCAGATTTCTGGGACAAGGCACTCTGGCAAAGGCACACAGAATTACTGAATGGTTGGATTGAGGTAGGAAGGTGCATATGGTTCAAGCAGCTGCCTCAACAAACTTTCCAAATACTAGACTGAGCTTCAGCTGGAGCCTCGTGCAGGAATGTGGACCACAGAAGCTAGCACTCCTGTGAGTGTTACTCTCCTAGGAGTCCATCATTCAACTGCAGTCAGTAACAGTGAATTACTAGAAGGATTTGAGAGTGGCTGAAGTTTGTTAACATGAAAAGAAAAGAAAAAATCTTTTCCTACCACCAAAAAATTAGACTGTGCAAATAAAAAGTGTCTTCTAAAATCCCATTTTTCTTTTTCTAACAACTAGGTATGAAATGGTTAAACTTCTAGTACTTCATGCAAATAATTTGTTCTAAAAAGTACTTTTTAGAACGTTTTTCTGAACGACTTATCTTTGCCTGCTGCTTTGTTTCTTACACAATGAGTAAAATAACTGACAATCTAAAGTGCAGCACTATGATATCCACTTGTGTAGAGGGTACCTTATCCTAAGTTTCTCTGATTCTTTTCCTAGCTGTGCTGGTTGGGGAGCTGTAGCAATAAAAAGCAGGTTTTTTCTGGTGAAGGAAAGTGAAAAGTGGAAGGTTAAGGAAACAAGCAGTATTGATTTGATTATAGGCTTATACAAATTTGGAAAATAAAGTTACTTTGCTCCTGAATCACGTAACTGTAATTCACATTTACAAGGCAGTATCTCTATTGCCTTCAGAATATGTGTCCTGAGGCTGTATCCCTGAGGTCCTCTTGAATAGACTTAAAAAAGGGGCTTGTTTATCCAGTGTTTGACTAGTGTAAAACTCCTGTATCTAACCATGTTGCTAACATCCACAGTCTGCTTTCAATTTACTTACCCAACCCATGAATTATATAAAAGTGCTTGTGGGTGGAAAGATGACTACTTAATACATGCTAACTTGTATGTATAACATAGAAATGGTTTTTAAAAAGACAGCTCTGTCCCTTAATCCTAAATGTTGACAAAATTTCTAGAATTCTCAGAGTGTTGCTGCAGATGTGTAAATGTCATGAAACTAAACTGAATTTTGCATCTTTAATGCAGTTCATGTGTCTGTGTTGCCAAAGAAAAGAATTGTCTGGGCACAGCTGTAACTGTTGTTTGGTTACTCGTGTGTTTCCCTAAATGTAAGTAATTTTGGCTTAAAAGAAAAGAGCTAGAAAATAACTACGATTTTTTTTCGGTATTACAAAGTCATAAACTAACATCACTGTTGAGAACTACATCTAGGGTTGAAGAGAACAGAATCAATCCTCTTTTCTTTTGTGAAGTAGAGCCCTGCCTGTTCCTTCCACAAAATTCAGGTTCTAGCAGATGATTTTATGCCCTGGGAGATTAAACTGTAGACCCTGGGCAACTCATGTGTGCCCTGCGAAGATGTAATGGGGCAAGTTTATCAGAGTGTTTATCAAATTTATTATTTTATGTGCTGCTTTACCACAAGAAGCCCACTCATCTATTCCTCTACTCCTCTACCAACCCATACAGCTTGTTTGTTCTGACTGAGGCTGGAGCAGTTCATCTGTAGGTGATGCTTTCCCACCAGAAGATACATAGCTTGTGGCAGAGGCACTTCTGCACAACCTCCTCCTCAGCAGTGAGAAAGTACTATACCTGGAAGAGTAGAAGCAAAAGAGCAAATAAAAGGCAAAAATTCTTCTTTCAGGAATATTTCTGTCAGCTTTAATGAAAAATTTCTGCAATGCTCTGTGTCTTGTTTTGCTCTGAGGAAATCATGAAGGAGAAAAATGCAAATAAATGAGCACAAGATTAAATCTGGACTTCAGACCTGGGTGGTACTTGTGGAGACTCATTGTTTTACAGTCAGGACTATATTTTTGTAGTTATACTTGCTTTTTGGCTTATCTGGCCCCTACATGCAATCCCATACATTCTATAATCTTGAAAACAGCATTTGGGCTGCCTCTGCATCAGGCTGAGGAAGTTGGGAACTTTGGAATGAAATGTAGTGTTCACTGCTCTGAGTTGCTGAATGCAATTGCAGAAAAGGCTTAAGAGACAGCACTGCTTTAAGTGTTGCCCTTCTCAAGGTTGCATTTTGCTGTTCAGAGCCCTGAATCCTCCTTTGGAGATAAGTTTTTATATGGTCTATTTCAGAAAAGCCACAGGTGTTCTCACCAATGCTTTGAAACTGACAACAAAGGGGAATTGTTGCAAAGTCTTTATGTATATATATGTATATATATAGCTAAATTATGATGCTATTCTACTTGACTTCTAGACCTTCTGTTGCCCTGAAAACTCAGTTTTTTCATCTTGTTGGCATAGTTTCTAAAGACTTTCCCAGGACAGTAACTGTAAACATAGATATGTGTACATTCTTTCTGTTACACGTCTTTTGATAGACATCTCTCACGGCCAGTGCAGTTGGGAAGGTGTTATCCTGACCATCCAATCCCTGGCCATGGTCAGAAACTTAAAAATTCTGAGAGAAAAAATAAAGCTCTCTTCTTCCTTCACCACACCTCAAGCTGTGTCCATGTGACTCATCTCGTGTCCAACAATGACAATCCTCCTTGGACCAAAGCCATTAGTCACCTTTCAGGACCATGACTTAAGCACTTGGTTTTTGTTGGTTTGAAGTAGGGCTGTAGTGTCCCTTTGCATACCAGGAGTCAAAGACCAGTGGGAGCATCAGGAGAAGAGTGGGTGTGCAGCGCGGCAGGTGGGATGTTCACCCAGGAAATAGGAGCCTTGGGTCAGTGGCTGCTTTAAGGACTGACTGGGCATTTTATCTAATTGCGATTTAATCCTCAGCTGCACAGAGGATGCTCAGTTTTAGAGGATTGGTTAGGATTTGAAAGGTTACAATCTTAGATTTACATGCCTATATTTTAGTACCACCTTACAGGTCACACACCAAACTTTTCAGAAGTTATGAGCTGTTCATGAGACTGACACAGCTACTTGTTTATGTATGTTTATGGTACTACTCCCTGGGTTATACTTTGGAAATTCACCAAAAGGTTTAGCAGTCTTAAAACTTTCCTCAGTTTTGGCTAAGTAAGACTTCCACATATAAAACTAATAGTTGGGGGACCAGGACCCAAACAGTCCTCATGGCCTGTTTGGCACAAAACAGGAAGAGAATCCAGAAAGATGTATAGGTCATCCTTATATACAGACATCAAATATAATGTCAAAAATTTTGATATATTTTCTAATACAGAAGCTGAGTTTCAAGACTTGCACAAAATTTTGTTGTGTTTTGGTTTTGGTTTTTTTGGATTTTTTTTGGGTTTTTTTTGGGTTTTTGTTTTGGATTTTGTTTGGTTGGGGTTTTTTTGTTTGTTTTTGTTTTTTTTTTTGTTACTCTTTCAAAGAAATGGAACTGACACAGTGTCAGTGTCCCTCCTTTTGGTCAGTGCTTCTCAGGGTACCATCTGTTCTAACTCAAGCAAGACAACTTTGAGAGCCATACTTTATTTTTCTTTTCCCCAGCAGCTTTTGATTATTTGATCTTTTTAAATTTTGTCTGCTGTTATAATGTCTATTCAATAACTTAAGAATGAAATTATTTTTTGTTAAAGTTATATAAAACTGTAGGCAGTGCAAACACTGAAATTGTCAGCAAATTCTTGGCCACAAGTCTTTTACCAAGTGTTCCTAAATCAGTAATTGGTGGTAATGGCCTAGTTATTTCTCAAAGCTGAGAAAATGTCACAAAATTTATTTCTGTCAGATGAATGTTAGACACCTGTTTCACCAATTCACAAACATTAGCTTTTAGTGTTGATGCAAAGAGCTTAGTTGACTATGGAGAATATATGAAATGATCACAATAGACAAAGGAATGATGAAACTGTTTACTGTCTACAGCATAATTCTGCATTTTATGAGATAGCCTGGAAAGTAGATACAGGGCTTCAGAGGAAATGAGTTTCTCTCTTTTGACGCATCCACAAACTAAAAGTGAGAATTTCCTTCTTAGTGTCGACAACTACTGGTAGGATATAGGAAATGGAATTTCTCTAGGCTTAGGAAAAAGATTAGAAACAGGATTTATATTAGGAGAGGCCCAGTGCTAATTACAATGTAAGGTTTGAGTACTTGTGAAATGCCAGCCTGACAACAGTCAAAGTTCTGTGTTTTTACACACTGAAACAGAAACCACCTGAAAGTTAACCTTTAATGGTAAGCATTCCATCCAGCAAAACATTTGGATCAATACTGACTAAACCACACCTGTCCAAAAATAGAAACCATTATATCATTAAAATAATGATAAATTTGATGATTTTTGTGGTAGAGTTCAGTGAAGATCCCTGCTTGCATGAGCACCAATTGGCCTCTGAGAACACCAATATTCAGAAAATCCCAAAGAAAACAGTCCTTCTTTTTATGATTCTTCAGTAACTATAGTAAATGGGTATTTGCAAGCCATTTGACTGAAGGATTTAGAAAGGGCTTAAGTCTCATGGGGTGATCTCAGAAGGACATAGGAGGTGCCATGTTTACATTGGGGAATATAAAATCATTCCATGCTTAAGGATATTTTTTTTATAGCAGTAAAAGTTTTAAGGGTAAACAGAGATTGTATTAGACCATCACAGCTTCTTCACAGATAATATTCCAAGGTCTGTTTTCTATATGTTCCTTTTCAGAATGCAGCACTATAGAACAGGTACACAAAATAGGCTAAACTGAATCCTGTAACTGTAACATGAAAGATCTGTTTGTTTGGCTTTTTTCCCCCGGTTGTTTTTATAGCTATGTATTTATTTATCTATTTTGGTGGGGACTTTGAGTGTGGGAGGGTGGTTTAGTTTTGCTGGTTGTTTATCATTATTACTATTACTATTATTATTATTAATAATAATAGTAATAATAATAATAATTAGACTTATTTTTTTATGAATGCAACCTCCTGAGGCCAAAAAGTACTGTGAAGTGTTGGTGCCTTTGTGTTTTGATGAGCAAGTGCGTGGGGACACCAGGTGCCAGAAGAAACCCTTTGGCCTGGCAGGCCGCAGTGAACAGACATGTCTGTGAAGGGCATCGGCAATCTGCTTCCCGTCACTCGGGACAATCCACCGCCGGGAAACCCACTCTGCCAAGGCGGCAGGAGTTCGAGGTGAAAGAGAAAAAAACAAAGTTGCCATCTCTCATTAAGATTTATTATACGTCTGAACTTTTGTAGTCCCGAAGCTTAACGACAGATGGTGGTGTAACTCCACCAATTTTGTAACGTCTCCTTTTCTTTGATGTTGCAATACAGATCCTCCTCGACTTGACTTCGGTTAAAACCAGCATTTTCTGCTCCTTCCCAAGTGTCTTGGAGCAGTACGCAGGGAGGAAAGGGAGTGCACCTAGTTCGAAGAGCAGTCTGTGTTCTTGTTTGCTTCCTAAACAATCCTGATAGAAAATAGCAATCTTATAGACACCTAATGCTGCCAGCAGCAGAGAGAAATTACATTAAATTAATTAAAGGAAAATGGTTTCAAAGTGGTTTTTTCAAGCGAGAAATACAATTGTACAGATGAAATCTTGAACCGTAAACAGGAACAAATAAAACGCACCAGCCGAGTCACATTTTAGACCGTAGTCGTCCTTGTAAAAAAAAAAAAAAAA